>NC_056726.1:1116798038-1116898038 GCF_019279795.1 Protopterus annectens
AGAGAGAGAGAAAAAGACCACTACAGACACTAGGCACCCAGCTGTTTGAATTCCACTAACGCTCAGCCAAGGATTCAACTGTCAGTCTGCTCATGTGAGCAGCTCCTTGTGCTCAAATCCAAATATGACTTAGCTGTCCTAACAGAGGAAGGTAAGCAAGTGCTCAGAGACTAGGTAAGTGGGAAATGGGAGAAGGGAAGGTCTTGTTAGGTTTAGGGAGAGTTAATGGAGAGTGTACTGCAGACAAAATAGAAACTTTAGGTTGGGGGGGTGGGGATTTTAGGTTAAGGGATAGATCGTGAACAGGAGGAAGGAGATTTTAGGCTGAGGGAGCAATCCAGAATTAAGGTTTAGGGAGGATGAAGTGATTTTATTTTTAGGGAGAGATCTAGAATTTAGGCTTAGGAGGAAGTCAGTATGTTTAGGGAATGATCATGATTTTAGGGTTAGGGAAGGGAAGGAGATTTTAGGCTTTGGGAAGGATGGGTGTCTTTAGGTTTACACAATGAGTGGGGGGTTTTAGGATTAGGATCAACTGACTGGTAGGGCTAGTAAACATTAAGGGAGATTAGTCAGTGTACATGCTGAAGTACGTGAATGGCAGTAAGGATGTGTGTCTTAAGAAAATGTGTGTAAAGCACATATGACAGGCCCATATATATGTATATACATGTATATATATATATATATATATATATATATATATATATATATATCTGTATCTATCTATCTATCTATCTATCTATCTATATGGATCACTACTAAATCTCGAAATTCCACAACCCCGAGAACCAGAATCTCGAGATTGCAGAATCTCGAAGATAAAAAAACAAAAGTAAACAAAAAAACAACATTGTCTAAAGTATATGCAGGGGGCAAGTTCCCCTATGCCCCCCACACTGCCTGCAGCTTAAATATACCAACTCCAAGATCGCACTACAGTGGAATGAACCGCAAATTGTCTTTGGTGTGTCTCTGTATTTAGTGTCGCACATACTGTTGTTGTACAGCTGTGCATTGATAATGCTGTTATGTTCTGTAAGCCTGTAAACTGTTATGCTACAAATATATTTCTCTGTCCAGAGCTCCACAACAGAACAGGTCACACATTGAAGGTATAAGACAACACCATCATCCAAAACCAAAGGTTGAGCACAATGAATCTGAGAACACAGAGCCAGCAGACAACCCATATCCCAAGACATTGTTGCATTTCATGTCATGGATGTCCTCAGAGCTATTGATGTCAGCTTCTAGGAAAGGATGCACCTGGTTGTCCATGAGGTCTAACAGAACTAGATATGCATCATGGTCCAATAGATGCTTTAAACAGATGGTTTGTAAGGTGAGACAAGGTTTCAGAGCTGCCTTCGCTGACCATGATGGGGATGATTGGCTACACCAGGAAGGTCCAACTCAGCAGTAAATATTATCTATGTTATACTTTACTCATGCCCATCTGCAATGCAGTTGTCTGTATGCCATTTTCATTCTATATGTATACAGCCTCCAGTACTATATTCACAAAGTAATGATATATGTAGCTGATG
Source organism: Protopterus annectens (assembly GCF_019279795.1). Taxonomy (NCBI): domain Eukaryota; kingdom Metazoa; phylum Chordata; order Ceratodontiformes; family Protopteridae; genus Protopterus; species Protopterus annectens. The sequence continues at coordinate 1,116,799,589 of NC_056726.1, forward strand.
CAAACCTTTTGTCCTCAGGCACAGTGATATCCAGTGGACAGACAATTTCCTATTACCACTCCTGTGAACATGGATATTTTTGCTACTACAACAGTCTAGCACTTCTATTAATACATATTAGGTATTGCTCACTGCTCCCTGGACAGCGTCATGGGATTACAGTATTCCTCTTTGAGTACTATACTGGTGCCTTCATATTTAGCATGATGCATTACTACTGTTACCATGTTACCTTGTAACCTATAATGGTGACATATGTCACTGCTGTCACAGCAGTTCATGCTCACTGTCCTTGCAGTAAATGGTGCATACCACTGCCGTAGCTGTCCTCCATGATGCTTGACTTCTTGATAGTGTTGACTGACACTCTGGAGCTCTTCTGTTATATGGCAAAGGGTCACTGTGTACTTTGCCTACCATTTGCTTTGTGCATCAGGTAGCACATCTTGTCATTCTGCCTTAGTATTGTACAGCTACACTTCTTAGTAAGGCTGTTGTTGTAATGTGATGGTTCATATACCAGCAATGCTTGTAAGACATTTTCCACATATGTGCACTTACAGTATGCTATGGTCATTTCTGGTGTTTTGCATGTTATAAATGGTACTTTGGAGTGTTTAGTGTGCTTCTATGTGTACATGCCATGCTCGCATACATGTTCCCACCACATTCCTTCTTGCATTTGTGCATTCCATTGTCAAACATTTAATTAAAACTCCATTCCATATCATGACCTGCTGTATCCATGTTTTACTCGTGTTTTCATGTGTAGACATGCAAATACACTGTTGCACACAGTACTGCTAGACACTTGTTAGCTGCACATAACCATTGCTAACCATACACAACTTACATGGTGGCTACATCTACTCTACCATGTAGAAATGTGTGTGTGTGTGTGTGTGTGTGTGTGTGTGTGTGTGTGTGTGTGTGCGTGTGTGTGTGTGTGTGTGTGTGTGTGTGTGTGTGTGTGTGTGGTAGACTCACTTGACATTCTGCATAGAGTGACCATCTATGCCTGTGTTACTTATACTTCCTTATGCTTTACTCATTGGTGGGGTGGACAGCTGCATGCATACAGATCTGTGTTTCCACAGGTATTTTAGGTATTGTATAGTGTGTGCGTATGTCTGCTGCACATTGTATGCAGAGCCTGCTCTGTTATGTATTGTATGGTGTGTGCATATATCTGTTGCACATTGTATGGAGAAGGTGTGGTCATTTATACAGATACTGTGTTGACATGTGCCTTCCAGAAGAGTCTGTTACCTGTACCTACCTTGTCACATATGCAGGTGAGTGCTGTTAATATATTTGACATGGCATGGTTGCCTGACATTGCCATCTGCACATTTATCCCCACTTGTCCTATGGTGTCAATGTCAGCTGAGTCTACTCCCTGTGATATGTGCATTACTACATTGTTGTAGATATGTTGCATACATGTGTTCACATGCCATCTCATATCTTTGCATGGTGTATGGCTAACATACCAAACAGTCACTTTTTGGCATAGACAAGTCTGCTGATGCCCTACACAACTTAGACAGGCATGATCTGAACCTTACAAGTGTGGGCATATTCTTTTACTGATTGCGGTTGGTACATGTGGCATCTACTTTGAACATATCACAATGTGTCCACACTATGGTCAGTTTGCCATGTAACCTAACCTTTGTTATTAGCTCCCTGCAGCAGAATGTTGCCTTACCTTCATCCATGCCATAGCCATCATTGCTGAGCTATCTATGCTTTAGCACTCAAGGCCTATTGGTGGCTTTCCATTGTCACCAGTGCATGGAACAGTGTATACTGCAATATGCTTGTCCCATGTGTCCTACCACACTGATGCTTGTTTCATTACTTGCTAAAACTGCATCTTGTCCATGATGCAATGGAATGTGTAGCCCTTGGGAAATGTCCTCTTTTATGCCTCTAACATATGTATATATTTTGTTTGCACATCTACCTGGCTATGTGTACCTGTCCTACCACCTTGCCTACCTTCAGTTATTTACTCTGTCCTGCACATAGTGGAATCCTCTAAAGACCTCTGGCATGCATCTCATGTGTTCCTTTGAGCATGTCCCTCATTTATCATTTTCACTAGTTGCTTCAGATCCTAAATATGTGGTGGTCTCACGCTGGAGCTGTTACACACATGAAGGTGACTGACCAGCTAATTATTTGTGCATTTAAACAATTTTGACCACCTACACTAAATATCTAGCTGTAATTACCACTATGGCAGTTGTTGGCACACAACTATGTTGCATTGTTCAGTGCTGTACATTTAACATTTGTGGGCCATATCCATCACTGTTGACCCTGTATATCACCTCAACTGCCATCCCATGTGTCCACTTCACATTTCTGTACACATTGTCCATATTATGATTGTGTCAGAATGTATTGTTAATGGCCATGTGGACCTGTGTACAGCTCCAGTGGTACCATGGGAAGTGGCCATCCTTCTCTGAACTATGTTACACATGTGCATTTACATATTATACTCCCTGTCTTTGTGGCCATGTGCATGGGTTACATTTAGTTCCATACTCCTTGTTATCCATATCTGACTGGACTAATTACTGCCATCTTAGGGATTTGTGTGCTACTGTTAGCAGTATTGTGCATACCATTGCAACCTTCCTGATGTGGTCTTGCATACACCCCCTTACCATGTGCATGCTCTTCATACTTCTCAACCTGCAGGCATCACAAATGCTTAGGGGTATGCCTGTCACATTTATCCTGCCACACTGATGTTTGTTTCATCATTTGCTAACATCTATATCTTGTCCATTTTGCAATGGAATGTGTAGCCCTGGGAAAATGTCCTCTGATAGCCTCTAATGTATGTGTATGTTTTGTACTGATGTCCTTAATGGCGGACTATCGTCATCTGCTCAGTCACATGCATATGTATACTTGCTATCTGTACCTCTCCTACCACCTTACCCTTCATTCAGTTATTTGCTCCTGTCCTGCACATAGTGGTGTCATCTACATACCCCACGAATGCATGGCACACGCTTCTCTGAGCTAAATTTGAAATGTCTGCTCAACCTGCTAACGTGACAAATCTGAGTAAAGGCTAGGTAGAACTGATCAAAAATGGGGAAAGCTAATTAGCAGAAATCGGCATATCTGAAAGCATAGCCACTCCCACTTTCAATAGGATTGTCAAATACTGCCACAATGAAACATAAGTTGAAACATTTCTATCAGTTACTTGTATTAGAATTTAATGCATATAAATTGTGTTTTCATCAGGACTCAAGGACTTTAGTTATGTTGGGTAGATTTAGTGCATGGGGGAAGCTCCAAAAGAAACAGCACTTAATAGAGCCAAAATACTTGGGAACTGCATTTTCTGAACAGTAGTCAAATGTTAAATTCCTCCCAAATGTTACTATCACCATTAGCATAGCTTTCCTGGAGTATTAAATTCCTCCCAAATGTTACCATCTGCATTAGCATATATTTCTTAGAGTATTAAATTCCTCCCAAATGTTACCATCGGCATTAGCATTGCTTTTCTGGAGTATTAAATTCTTCCCAAATGTTACCATTGCCATTAGCATACCTTTCCTGGAGTATTAAATTCTTCCCAAATGTTACCATCGCCATTAGCATACCTTTCCTGGAGTATTAAATTCCTCCCAAATGTTACCATTGCCATTAGCATACCTTTCTTGGAGTACTAAATTCCTCTCAAATGTTACCATTGTCATTAGCATACCTTTCCTGGAATATTAAATTCCTCCCAAATGTTACCATTGGCATTAGCATACCTTTCCTGGAGTATTAAATTCCTCCCAAATATTACCATCACCATTATCATACCTTTCTTGGAGTATTAAATTCCTCCCAAATGTTGTCATTGCCATTAGCATACCTTTCCTGGAGTATTAAATTCCTCCAAAATATTACCATCACCATTAGCATACCTTTCCTGGAGTACTCTGCTTCTTCTTAATTGTCAGTGATTCAGTGCTAATTATAGCCCCAGCATAAATGAAGGCTCTGCCTATTAAGAGATCAAAATGTTACATCATACCCTGCCAACTCATGTCATCTGTTTTACTACTTACTGTGAATTTTGCTTAAAAAAACTATTTATTTATTTGCACTTATAATTATTATCATCCAAATGAGCTTTTGTAATATGAGCTTTTGTAATATTTGCGTTCTTTTTGATGGCATTCATTATCAGTGGAACAAACAGCCAGCTGAATGCAGTTCTGTCAAAGGAAAAAACTTCAAAGACCAATACACGTAAGGTTCAGTTAAGGCACATTTAATAACTTGCTGCAAGGAGACAAAAACATGCATATATAAGGATTTGTCTAACTACTAACAGGAAACATGCTATTCTTATACTGTTTTACAAGACATGGCCTTCTATGGCTGACGTAATCAAACACAACTTTCAGTATTGTTCTACCGCAGATGTTACTCAGATTTTCTGCTGACATGACTAGTTTTGTGAGAAACTTTTTGAGAAAAACAACCTGGCCTTGGTGGGTACTAATCTGTTTACAGGCTTCTATTGTACAGTGTTACATTTCAAGGTACTTTTCTAACTCAGATACAAGCAAATGCTGATTGCAGTTCATATTTTCAAACAGGCTTTGTCCTAATTATCTATAGCTTCTACAGCTGTGTATTTTCTCACAGCACAAGCGGAACTTCTTGTCTAAGTTTCATACAAGTAGTATTGTTCTATTCATTATTTTCCTAACATAAGCAGGAGTCATCTGCTTCTCAATAAATTTCCAAGGCACAAGCAAGATTTTAGCTAACAATACAAGGTCAGAAAGCATCTGCAGTTTGTACAGATTTATGCAGTATGAAACAGAATAAATGTGTTAACCCTTTTCAAGCTCTAAATGCACTAAGCATATTACTAATACACACATTAATACATATTTTTCTGACAAGTTCTAAAACAAAATTTTTGTTTCTTATTATAATGACAGATAAATGGTAACATATAATTTAACTCCTAACGGAAATTGAAAATGCCTCAGTTACAACTACAGAAATAAATGAAAACTCTTCCATGTTAGTTTTCTCATTTGCAAGTGAGAGCTGAAATAGGCAGACAGACAAATGTGTGTCATCAGACTGCCATACATTTTGTTTTACCTGCTTCCTCATGTTCTTATCTGAGTGCCAGAAGCACTGGATTTGTTCTCAGTGCATTTTGTAGTCTGCCTACATTTGTTGAAAAACTACTCACCCTTTTGCAGTCTATGCACATCTGTCATATGAAGGAAGTAGTCTTACTAGCTACCAGATTGACTCACTGGTGTTTACAATTGGTTTTAGTGAAAAAAAAAATCAATGTCATGTTTCACAGATAAGCTTTATTATGTCATTTAAACAAAGGAGTGCCGACTTTAAATACACAAGAGGTATGATTTACATACCACTTTTGATGTTATTTCATAGTAATATAGCCCTTCTTTACCTCGGCAGCAAAGCTTGAATTTGGAACTTCTTGCTCCTAACTTGGATGTTCCACTTGAATTTCAATTGTGTTGTTATGGCTGGTACTCTACTGATGTCAGCATGTTATGCTATTTTTGTGCCATAATATGGCTGACGATTCAGTGGCTGATGGACACAAACTAAACTATTAACATATTGGAATATAAAGAGGCCAATCAGAATTTAATGGCATCCTCTTTTTTTAAGTTTTAAATCAGTATTTTCTGACAATTCAGATGTATGGCTTGTATGGCTGTGACTGTACACTGAGATTTGACTGTGAACAAATGAATAAATACATAAATAAACTGTAACACACGTATACGTCTTCTCAGATCACTGCTGTCAAGAGTACACTATGCAGTCTACAGTACACCACACCTCCTGCCTGTACATGCCTCATCATCATTCATCATCATCATCAACCCCCTTTTTCTCATTTTCTACATGGGGGTGGGATATTGTGTTAACTGTCGCCATCTCTTTCTCTCTCTCGTCTCTCTTACTCTCTATTCAATGTCACTCTCCTACCTACTTCAACACTCATGTCTGACTGTTGCACTTCTTCTGTCACACATTCTAGCTACCTCTTTGTTGGTTACCCTTGTTCCTTCTTGCTTTTTTCCTGTCTGTCTCAAATCGTCTTCACCAGATTGGTCTTCTGCTTTTCTGCACATGTGCGTGAACCACAGTAACCTCTTTTCCATGACCTTTTCTACAACTGGATCTACTTTGGCTTCTGCTCGTATGTCCTTATTTTTTCATCTGCCCCACAGTGTGTATCCTACCACCCATTTCAAGACCCTTCATCTCCATCACCTCTAGCTTCTTCAATTGCTCTGCCTTTACTCCCCAGGTGTCTGTACCATACAGCAGTACTGGTCGTACCTCTGTTTTGTACACTTTATTTTTTAGTTTCTTTGATATTCTTTTGTCATACACTACACCTGACACTCTGTTCCAGTTGGCAGCAGCCTCTATGGGCCTCTTCATTCAGACTTACCTTCTACTAAACCACCCTACCCAAATACTTCCAGCTGTTAACCTGTTCCACTATTTTCCCATCTACCTTAATTCTCAGCTTCATTTGATTCCCCTATTTGCTGCCATTACAACTGTCTTATCTGTATACAGTTTTATCCCATGTGTCTTCAGTTTTGTATACTGTTCCTCTAGCCATCAGCAGGTGGAATAATGGTTAAGCTGTGCACCTTGTAGACACAAGGTGCACAGTTTGATTCTCAAATGGGATAATTGGCTAGGCTTAGAATGGTCTTTAAGGGCAGTTAGCCTACTACTCTCTGAAGTTCTTTCTCAGAATCTGCTTGTAATGCCACATCATCTGCATACAGTAATGTTTTTGATCTGCCCCCTCTAACCTGTTTGCAAATGTAGTCCATCACCAGTATGAACAGCAGTGGGCTCAGAGATGAACCCTGATGTACACCCACTCACACTGGAAACCTCTCTGTAAGACCAGACACCATTTGTACTTGAGTTACTGGGTTATTGTATATAGCTTGCACTGTCTACCAATGCTTCTGGGACTTCAAACCACCACAAGACATCCTAAATCAGCCCTTTTTGTACCTCATTATATGCTTTCTCCAAGTCTAGGAGTGCCATTTGGACTTTTTTCCATATTTCTAGTGTCTTCTCATCTGTCTGTCACACTGCAAACATTAGATCAGTTGTGATGCATCCTGATCTAAATCTGAACTGCTCATCTCCCATCTTATTTTCTACTGCCCTGTGTATTCATTTAGCAATCACCCTCTCCAGAACTTTCATGCAGTGTGAGAAAAGTTGATACCTCTGTTCTGCCGACAGTTGTGAATGTTCCCTTTGTTCTTGAGCACAGTGGCTCTAGTATGTTATTCTCCAGTCTTCTGGGATACATATTTCTCTCCATGGTACTATGAGTACCCAGAGGAGCCTTTTCTCCCCTTTCTCACCCAGCATCTTTATCACATCTGAGCCTGATGCTTTCACTGATTTCATATTCCTTAGTGCTGTTCTTGCTTCTTATATGATGGGCTCACCCTCTTCCTTCATTGTAGACTGTATCTGGGGCAGTGCAGCTTCTGTGGGTTTTTTTTAATTCAGAACCTGCTGGAAATACTCTTTCAATTGGCCTTTAATGCCCTGTGCACTGGTGAGCAGGTTGTTGCTGGCAACCATTATTTATTTTTCTGTCTTTGCCTAACAACCTGATGCAGTTTCTTTGGGCCATCTGCTGAGTCACTTTCCAGAAGCTGGCAAAGTGCCTGTGATGCCTTGTTCTTTGCTATTGTGACTCCTCTCTTAACCTCTTTGTTATCCAACCAGTATTCCTTCCTATCCTGGTCCATCTTTTCTATCTCCCAATTTTTTCCTGCTCTCCTTATTTTTTTGATGACTTCCTGGACTTCTACATTACAGCACCAGCTTTCCTTATGTACCTTATCTCCTTACCAGGCTCGACCATATATCTGTTCTGTAGTCCCCACACATGCCGTTTTGAGGTGCTGCCATTCTTCTCCAACTCCACCTACATCCTCTTCTTCCTGAGGTGCTAGAGCCATGACTCTTTCTTGAACTCATATGCTTTCCTTCCATTCAACTTCCATGTCTTCAGCATAGACTCTGTTGACCTTAGAGCTTTCTCTGGTCACTGCTTGCAGCTGATTGTGGCAACCAGTGGTTTATGCTGGGGACAGACTGTTTCACTAGGGATGACTTTGCAATGATTCTACCCCAGTGCCCTTTCCTTACTAAGAGGAAGTCCACATGAGTTGCATGTTGGCCAATCTTGTATGTGATCATGTCTCTCCTGCTGAGACATGTTTTGACCACCATCAAGCCATTTACCAAACAGAAGTCTAAAATGGCCTCTCTTCATAGGTTCATAAGTTCATAGGTGTTTACTAAGCTAATGGCCACAAGGGCCTTTTTAAGCCTAGCCATGAATCCCAAACCTCTGACAAGTTCTGATACCCTTGATACGAGTAAACATGAGCCTGGAAGATGAAACATGTGCAAGTTACTTGTTGCCATTAGAGATACAGATGCTAAACCAGGGATGAATTTCCGGTTTCCTATCCAATTGTCCAAGTTGCACTTAAATTGGGTTGGTGAGGTGCTCTGCTTCACATGAATGGGGAGCCTGTTCCATAGACAGGGTAGTGTCTGGGATACATACCTATTGCTCTAGCAGGTCCTATTTATATCACAGTCAAGGTTTAAGTTTTTAGAATGGGTAATTCTGCTGCTGTCTGTTTTGTGGATATGCAGGAGGTGCATCAGAGTAGGGTCTGACCATGCCCTGCATGCCAGGTGTAGATCTCCCCTCAAATGCCTGTAGGAGACTGTATACAGGGATAGGGCCTTGAGTATAGGACATTTTACATACACCCTGTATTTTGTTAGTGAGGAAATGGATGTTTTAGTTGTTGGATATGCCTGGTTAGGTAGATGCCAAAGGGGGCATTGTACTCAATGATAGGTCTGATGTATACCAAATACAGTGCAGCAATGACTTTCTTGAAATTAGATGCCATACCTTTATTTATAAGTTGCACAACATAAAATTATTTCTTCACCACTGTAGACACATGATGATCAAAGGCTAGATTACTATCTATGTGTGTCCCTAAGTCTCTGACTACTGGGTCAACTTTAAGGGGTGCATTGTCAATATGATAGTTACCAGGGAAAGATGACTTCTCAAAAGATACTATTATGCACTTTTAGGCATTTAGTTTTAGTCCATGGCTCTAACACCATTTGTTTGTCTGTGTCAGCCCCTCCTGGAAAACATTTGTGTCAGTGTGAGATTCAATGACAGCTCCTAATTTGCAATCATCTGGAAATTTAGTCAGCCAGAGACCACTGACATTGGCCTTGACTTCTGAGAAGTAAATGCCAAAAAGGAGCAGTCCAAGGACTGATCCCTGAGGGACTCCACTTGTGGCTGGCCTCTTTGTTGACGTGGACTCCCCATTTCTAACTTCCTGGGTCCTGTGTGTGAGCCAGTTGGCTATCCACTGAGTGACATACGGGTTTGTACCTAACCTCTTGAGTTTGTCTACAATGCCCGAGTGGTGTATTCTGTCAAATGCCTTGGCCAGGTCAAAGTAGGCAGTGTGAATGATTTTGCCCTCATCCATTGCTTTGTTGACCTTCTCAAAGATGTCTACCAGGTTGAGTAGGCATGATCTGCCCTTGACGAACCTAAACTGGGTTGGGTCCAATGCCTGGAGGTTTACTATATCTCGATTTAGCAAGTAAATTAGTAGAACAGACAATGACAGGCAAAATGCATTATTTTTTCACAAAATAAGCACAAGGAAAGGCAGATAAATGAACAGCAGTGTAGAAAGGGAGGACCTTATAAGGTCAATTTGCAGTAAGGGTGGACAGCTTAAAATCACCACGTTTAAAAAACAGATTATAGAAGGAGACGGTGAGTGGGAACCTATCCAGCAAAAATGCTTGTAGTTTTTGCAGTCCTTGAGTCTTATCAGAAAAGACAAAGACATATATATCTCTGTGTATTTAACTATTAATCAAGAAACAAATTAAGCAATGAAAAAACATGTGAAATGTGCAGCCTAGCTAAGTCAAGTGTCTATCTGCCATATAGAACCAAAGCACCAGGCCAAGCAGATTTCGTAAAACAAAAAAAAAAAAAAAAATGGAGAAGGCAAAACAGACTCTATCAGTTTAAGCAGCTCACAGACAAAAAAATAGATTTACTTTTCTCACTCAGGAAGTCATCAACAGGGTTTGTAGTTTTTGCAGGCCTTTAGTCTTATTTTTAGGTAATATTTGCCTCATTATTTTTATGTTCAGCTTCAACACAGCTATCACAGATAACCCAAGCTGGCAACTGGACACTGGCCTTATTGACCCTAGGCTGCTGGCTTTTATGGCAGGTACACTGGCCAATAGGTAAACATGCCACTTCCCAGCATCGTTCCATTGTGTAGGACAGAGTAGGCGATGTCCACAACTCAGTTATTACCCATATTTTTACACCATCAAGTGGATAGGCCTGCCACAGCATGCAGTCCTTGATCCATAGGTTCATAGGTTCATAGATGTGTATTAGACTAATGGCCCTGGAGCCTTTACAAGCCTAGCCCATAAGATTACCCTGACATTGTACCACCCGACCTTAGTTCCCAGTGCTTCTGTCAAGTAAAGCCCCTGGAGTAATCTCTGGGGTGAATTTTCTATTTCCCATCCACGCATCAAGATTTCTCTTGAAGAGGGCCAGTGAGGTACTCTGCTTGACATGCATGGGAAGTCTATTCCATAGCATAGGCAGTCTCTGGGTTATGAATCTGTCCCTCCAGCATGTTCTGTTGATTGTGGTAATGAGGTTGAAGTCTCTGGAGCGTGTGGTGCGAAGGGATTGGGATTTTTTCAGATGTAGCATTTCTAACAGAGCTGGGTCAGACATGGCTTTGTAAGTCAAGCAGAGATTGCCTCTAAGTAGGCGAAATGAGACAGAGAATAGTTGAAGTTTTTTTAGTCTGTCCATATAGGACAAATGTTTAAGGCCTAGGATCCTCTTTGTGAGGTACTTTTGTGGCTGTTGCAGGTATTTAGTGAGGTACATGCCAAATGAGACATTGTACTCAATGATTGACCTAATGAGGGAAGAGTAGAGGGAGACAATGACCTCTTTCTTCCTGGATGCAAAACCCATAATAATGAGATGTGCCACTTAGAAGGACTTTCTTACAACAGTGGCAATGTGGTGGTCAAAAAAGAGGTTGCTGTCAACCTGTGTTCCAAGATCTCTTACAACGCCTTCTGTGCTTAGTGGACTACCATTGATGTGGTAATTCATGGGAACTGGGTTTTTCCCAAAGGGGATGACAACACATTTTTTGGCATTGAACTTAAGGCCATTGTTTTGACACCAGTCGTTGGCCTCAGTGAGGCCTTTCTGTAGGATGTTGACATCGCTTGGGGAGTTAATAATAGCTCCCAACTTGCAATCGTCTGCAAATTTTGTCTGACAGAGTCCCTTTGTTCATAAGTTCATAGGTTCATAGGTTGGTACTAGGCTACCAGCCCTAGGGCCTATACAAGCCTAGCCATAACAATTCCCTGGCTATTTCTTCCCACACTATTTACTTCCCTGGACCCCTGTCTAGCAGGGCGACTGACGTGATCCCCGGGGTGAATTTCCTTTCTCCCACCCAATCGTCAAGGTTTCTTTTGAAGAGGGCCAAAGAGGCAGTCTGCTTGACATGTATGGGCAATCTATTCCAGAGTCTGTGGAGTCTCTGGGTCAGGAACCTATCCCTCCAGCATGTTTTGTTTATTGTAATGACAAGGTTTAGATCCCTGGAGCGTGTGGCTCTGAGGGATTGGGATTTCTTTAAGTGTAGCATGTCCAACAGCTCTGTGTTTGACATGGCCTTGTATGTTAAGCAGAGATCGGCTCTGAGTAGATGATATGCAACAGAGTATAGCTGGACTTTTTTAAGGCGGACAGCGTAGGGCATCTACTTTAGGCCTGTGATTCTTTTAGTGAGGTATTTCTGCGGCCTTTCCAGTTGTTGCAGATGTCTTGAGAGGTACATACCAAATGGGGCGTTGTATTCTATAATGGGTCTAATGAGGGATGAGTACAGTGGGACAATGAACTCCTTTTTTCTGGATGAAAAGCCCTTAGTGATGAGGTGTGCCACATAGAAGGATTTCCTGACTGTTGTGGCAATGTGGTTATCAAAGGTAAGACCACTGTCCACCTGTGTCCCTAAGTCTCTTATCACACTTTCGGTGTTTAGTGTACTGCCACCTATATGGTAATTCACAGGTACATGTTTTTTCCCAAAGGGGATAACTATACATTTCGTGGCATTGAGCTTGAGCCCATGGCTCTGGCAACAAGCATCTGTTTCTGTAAGGCCCTTTTGTAGAGTACCCACATAATATGACGATTCAATAATGGCTCCCAGTTTGCAGTCATCTGTGAACTTTGTTAGCCTGAGTCCCTTAGTGTTGGCCTGTACTTCAGAGAAGTAGATGCCAAACAAGAGTGGTCCCAGGACTGAACCCTGAGGTACTCCACTTGTCACTTGTCTGGAGCTGGATTTGGAGTCAGCTACCTTTGCAGTGTAGGTTCTGGCAGTAATCCAGTTAGCAACCCATTGGGTTTTGTAGGGATTAATGCCCAGCTTAGTAAGTTTATCTATGATTCCAGAGTGGAGGATGGTGTCAAAGGCCTTGGCAAGGTCTAGATAGGCTGTGTGGACCACCTTACCCTTGTCCATGGCTCTGGAGACTGATTCGAAGAAGTCAATCAGGTTCAGGAGAAAAGATCGGCCCTTCACGAACCCAAACTGGGTGGGGTCCAGTGTTTGAAGGTTGCCAATGTCTTTCTTTATAAGTTCCATGATAATACGCTCCATGGCCTTGCAGATAAGGCTCATCAGACTGATGCGACAGTAGTTTCCGGGATCCAAGGTGGATCCCCCTTTGTGGAGTGGGATAACTGTAGCTCTGCACCACTCAGTGGGCACGAAACCTGAGGTGAGGCTATGATTAAACATGACACTTAGGTGAGGTGCCAGTTCATATTGTAGTTCATGTAGTACACAGCCCGGGATGTCATCTGGTACCATGGATGCTGTATTCTTAGCTTTGGAGAGTGCGTTTTTTACCTGTGTGGCCATTATTACCAGAATTTGGCAATCTTCCGGTATTGAGATGGGCCATTTAGGGGGTGAGAGGGGGGTGAAGTTAGCACTGAATCGATCTGCCAGGATATTGGCAATATCCTTGGGATCAGTATATTTAATGCCATTCTGTTTTAGCTCAGAGAAGATCTGAGCATTGCCATTTAGATTCTTGACATAGTTATAGAATGCCTTGTGGTTGTCTTTGGAATCTTTGGCAATTTTATTTTCATAACTAGCAAGGTCTAGATAGGCTGATTCTGCCTATTTGCCAGCTTCTAAAAGAAGAAACTCTTTGGGCCCTTTAGCCAAAGGTACAAACGGGGTGGGAGGAAACACAGGGGTGGAAAACATGGTAGACCTATTGAAACTGATTGTTCAGAAATAAACAATGTGTCAAACATTTCATCTAAAACACTGTCCACAACACAAATTAAAATTCTTAATAAAGGACTTAATTTTATTCATGTTTTTTTTATTTCTGAAGATTCATTTGTTAATGATATCTCTGAGTTTTGTAGATTACTCAACCTGAAACTGTTTTTTCAGACAGAAGGCAATTTAGATTATGATGCCAGATTCAGATATCATAAATCAACATTTATGCCACCCATGCATCCGATTGTATCCATGTTCTATAACTCCCCTCTCAAAGATTTACACTTCAATTTCAAGGATTCCCATGACAAACAGAATAATGTGTCCAGGAAGGAGATGGACACTATTGTGGAAATGGCTAACAAGAAATTAGTAATACTAACAGCAGACAAGGGGGGTGCCATTGTAGTACAGGATTGGTCAGCATATAATTTTGAAGCGATGCGACAATTATCAGATAATAGATACTATACACATATGGCAATCGATCCTACACTAGGATTCAAAAAGAAAAACTAGCTAGGGAGGAAGGCATTATAACACAAGATACTCAACATCATCTTACAGTAACAGATCCCTGTAACCGATACATTTACTTCCTTCCTAAGCTCCATAAGGACCCAAATCATCCACCTGGTTGACCGATAGTCTCGGGTAGAGGTTCTATCACTGAACCATTATCTCAATTTCTCACATTACATCTCAAGCCTTTGCTCCAATGTGTTAGAGCAAGAATACAAGATACGACTGAATTCCTCCGAATAATAACAGATATGCAGCTTGAGGAAGGGTGGTATTTGTGTACTTTGGATGTCTCTGCATTATATAGTAACATCCCCCATTGGGCTGGCCTAGATGTTTTGGAATATTGGTTAACAAAGTCAGAATCATATCCCCCAGGTTTCAATACACTGTTACTATGTATGGCGGAACATGTGTTAAGCAAAAATGTGATATTCTATGGCAATGAATGTTATTTACAGACCAACGGCATGGGCATAGGGGCCTCATTTGCTCCCATATACGCAGACCTGTTTATGGCCTACATTGAAGACCAAATTATTTATGACAGAGCTCATAACATCTACATTGATGAAATTGATATATGGAGGAGATATTTGGATGATTGCTGGATAGTATGGAGATCTGACATCATATATCTTAAGGAGTCTGTGACTTATTTGAATGAAAACAAATAGGGTATTGAATTTACGATATTGAATTTACGATAACTTATGACACTAATCAGATTACCTTTTTAGATGTCTTAGTAAAAAGAAATGTAGATCATACACTAACAACAGAAATTTATCGTAAATATTCCCAATACAACTCCTTATTCCATGCCTCCAGCTTTCATCCCCCAGCATATTTGCAGAAACATTCCAAAATCACAATTTCTTCGCCTGAGGAGGATTTTTTCAGAGGAAAGCACATTTACCACCTATGAGTCAGATTTATCCACAAGGTTTTCCAACCGTGGATATAAAAAAGGTGATATTGTTCAAGGTAGATGGTATGCTGCTAACACAAACAGGGAGAATCTACTACAATACAAGGAGCATAAACAGAAATCAAACTCACAAATTAGATTGGTCACTACATATGGGAGAAATACAAACACTCTTATCAACTGTGTGCAGAGACATTGGGATATATTGTTAGCAGATAATAAACTTAGGGCAATATTGGATGATATATGTCACTTCTCATATAGACGGGGTCGGAACATGGGATCCTTTTTCAACCACTATAAACATATCAACAAGAATGAGAATTTATCTAAACAAATAACCTTACAAGGGGGCCCTCTATTGGGATGCTTCCCATGTGGCCATTGTACACATTGCAATAATATGAGTAAAACAAAGGAATTTACTAGTAGAAACACTGGTGAAGTTTTTTTCTATTAGATTCTTTGCAAATTGTCAATCAGACTGGGTGATTTATTTGGCATCATTCGATTGTTCAGTGTTTTATGTAGGACAAACTTCCCGCTGTGTCAAATTTAGGATCTCAGAACATCTTAGTGACATTAGGACTTGTAAACCTACGAATGCACTGTATAAACATACAATTAAACATCCAAATGCCAAGTTTAGATTTATTGTGATTGACATTATACAACGGAATACAGGTAATAAATCTGGTTGGCATGCAATATTAAACGAAATGGAAAAGAAATGGATTATTAAACTAGGTGCACTTTTTTCCCCTGGTGTAAATGAATATATATAAAAATGAATGTATAACTGTATGCAATTTTGCCTATGGACTGCAGGTGGCGCTGGACCACTCTCTCTCTATATATATATATATATATATATATATATATATATATATATGTTGTGGATTTTGTAACAGTTACAAACACTGAGGAAGGTCTAAGGGCCGAAACCGGTATGTTTCTTTCCTTCTTCCTTCAATAAACGGAATATGGTACACTGGTTGCTGGCTCTACCATGTTTTTGTAATCCTCAGTATAGGAGTTACCATTGTGCAGCAGCTCAGAGCAAATCTGGGTATTGCTGTGGAGATTCTTTACATAACTGTAAAAGGCCTTGTGGTTGTCTTTAGTATGCTCTCCTATCTTGAGGATACTGCATACAGTAGATTCCCAACTCTCTCCCTATAGAGCACCATCTAGGGTCTGTGCTGCTGCCCAGAGCTCCATTCTTGGATGTAAGATGGAATCACTCAGCATGTTTTTTTGCGAAGTGGGAGGAACCCCAAACAGACACAGGGAGAACATGCAAACTCTATGCAGGCATTGGTCAGAAGTCAGAATTGATCTTTGTACCTTGTTCATGGAAGACAAAGACTTTAACCATTTTGAAAACTGCCTGTACATGCTTATCAGCCTGTTAACACAAGAATGAATCAGAAAGCTAAAAAATGATTGATAAAGAAATAAATTCAGGGACAAAAACTGCCCTTGTATACTTGGAAAGTTGTTAAAATGACAGGCTTTGTATTGGCATACTTTTTCTTATGTCTTACACACTTTTCATACATAATACAAATTTTGAAATGAACAGATCAAAATATCAGGAAAATTCGGAGGCATTCTGTAAAAATAGAGACAGTTGAGAACATCTATGCCCCCACACACACATGCATCCATCCATCCATACACACACATACATATATACAATCACTCACTTAAAATATTTACTTTCTAATATGCTAAATAACTGGCACCCTAAGAATTAGTAGTGAAGAAAATGAGGAAAAACATGTTCTTGTGTTGTGTTTTTGTAAAAGCTTTTAATTTTTTTTACTTTCAGACTCAGAATGCTTCAGTCTGAGCCAGTCATCTTAGGCATTCTGAGCAAATAAAACTGTCTCCTCACTGCTTCATACAGTAGCTCAGTAAGGCAATGTTTTGTGGGATTTCTGCCTTCTGCAGACAGCAGGAAGAATTGTACTCAGGCAGGATTGTTTTTTTTCATTCATTTAATCACAATGACAGGTTAGGTGTATTTATTTTATTTATTATTTATTTATTTTATTTTACATTTGTTGACCGGGCTAGTCTAACTGGATAAATGTCCATTTTCAGTAGAGGCCCGGGGAGAAAAGCTCCAAAGACATGATTCAATATAAAGTATAAGTACAAACAATGCACAGACATCAGATATTATAATAAAAAAAAAATAGCAATTATCATAGTAAAAAAATCGTCCACAATGGTAATGTGCAGTAAAAACCTAGAGGATTTAAAAGGATGTACACTGAGGTTAAGAGTCAAAAATATTACGAATTGAGTGTATGGAGACATAGTACAGGTTAGGTCAGAAATAGAGAAAAGGAAGTTGGATGTATAGTGATGATATAATGGATTTACTTAACAAAAGGTATGTAAAGAGGCTATAAATAATGAAAAAAAAGGTAGATAAGAAAAGTATAGTAAGATGGAAGATGTAACAGAGGATAGTAAGGACTAGAAAGGTAAGTTGAGTTTGTAGAGGTATAGGACTAGTCAGGTTTGGAAAAGGGGCATAGCCAGTATGATTTGAGGTAAAGTTTAAGTCTGTTTTTAAAGAGAGATAAAGACGTGAGTGAGGTGAGGTCATTAGGGAGAAGATTCCAGGATTTGCCTACAGTATTAGAGAAGAGAGAATCCCCAGCCTTGTTATTAGGTTTAGAGGTGTATACAAGAAGTTTCTGTGATGAGCGTAAGGACTTTAGATTTTTATAGGGGGTGATGAGGCTAGTTAAACTTGGAGTGCTAGAAGGTTTATAAAGAATGTTGTAGGCAATGGTTAGGTGGTGAAATATAATCAGGTGTTGAAGTTCTAACCATCCTAGCTGGTTTAAGTTTATACAATGGTGAGTTCGAAATGGGTTGCCTGCAGCAAATCTTGCAGTATTATTATAGGACATTTCTAATTTGCTGAGATTATTCTTGGAGAGATTAATAAAAATGGGTGAGGCATAAAGGAGTGTAGAGATCAAATGAGTGTGAGCGATAGTAGTTTTAGCAGTAGGGGAAAGGAAGCGTTTAATCCTATAGAGAGTGCATATTTTTTTGTTGACAGTCTTTATAGTATTTTTGATGTGGATGTCGAAATTCAGGTTATTGTCGATGGTGACCCCTAGTAGTTTGGTGGTAAAGACTGGAGATATTATTGTGCCATTGGTAGATGTCACAGAGAAATGTAGAGGAGAGGACTTTTGAGTAGGAGTGAAGAGGAGGAGTTTGGTTTTCTTTGGGTTCAAAAGAAGGCAATGCTGAGTGAACCATTGCTCAACTATGTTGAATATTTTTTGGGTGAGAGAGTGAAGGTCATGGGAGGATCTAGCTGAGCATAATAATGTGGAGTCATCAGCATATTGTATGCAAGTGGCTTGTGGGATAGCTAGATGAAGGTCATTAATAAATATAGAGAAAAGAAGAGGTCCTAGTATGGACCCCTGAGGGACACCTATGGTAACAGGTAGATGGGTGGATAAAGAGTTATGCCAAAGTACTGCTTGCTGTCATTTGTCAAGGTAGGATTGGAACCATTTTATGAAAAGTGGGTCTAATGACAGAGATTTAAGTATGTTAATGAGAATCTGGTGGTTTACCATGTCAAATGCTTTAGACAGGTCAATAAATAGAGCAGAAGAAGGATTATTCAGGTTTTGGTGCCTGTTAATGCAGTCAGTAAAGGAAAGGAGGGCAGTGGTAGTACTGTGTGAGGGTCTGAATCCATGTTGACAGTTGGAAAGTAGATTGTTTTTGATTAAGTGGTGGAGTAGTTTCTTATGGATACATTTTTCCATAATTTTAGCTAAAGGTGAAAGTAGGGCAATGGGGCAATAGTTTGATAGCTCAGTGGAATGTCCACCTTTATGTAGGGGGATAATATGGGAGACTTTCCATAAGGTGGGGATGCAACCTTCAGTAATATTTCTGTTGATCAGTATGGAAATAGGATAGGCAAAAGCCTTGGATGATAGCTGTAGATATTCAGAAGGCAGTAGGTCTGCAGAAGGGGAGCATGGTTTAAGTTTATTCAATAGGGTTTGGATAAATGTGGTTGGGACAGGTTTGAAATGAAAAGTGTGGGGTGGGGTAGAGGAGTATGAAGGTAGTGTGAAGGTATTATGTGATAGTTGACTAGCTAGTGTTTGGATAGTATCTGTAAAGAAAGTATTGAAGGTATTAGTTGTATGGATGGGATTTTTCCTGTCTGTATTTTGAGGGTTTGGTGTTGTGGATCGACCTGGGTGGAGTAACTGCTTAATGCTAGCCCAGAATTTCTGTGGGTTGTTGTGATTAGGTTGTTGATATTGTAAGTAGTAGTTTTGTTTATCAGAGAGTATGGCCTTCTTAGTGTAATTTCTTAGCTGTCTAAAGGTTTGTTAGTCAGCAGGGTTTTTAGTCATTCTCCATTTGGCCCAATGTTTATTTCTGAGATGAAGTTTGTGTTTGGTTTCATAAGAAAGCCATGGGGTAGACTTGGTCTTAATTCTAATAGATCTGGATGGAGCGTGGTGATTAAGAATGGCAAGGAAGGTAGAATTAAAGAAATTAACGGCTTCATCTAATGGAAGTTGTTTTAAGGGAACCCAATTTCATGCTCTTAGTTCCATTTGGAACAGATCAGGGTTAAATTTCTTTTTAGATCTAATTTGTCTGATAGAGATTGGTGTAGGAGTGTTTGCTTTTAGTCTGATGATGTAGGTAAGTGAGTGGTCACTTATATCATCAGAGAGGGTTCCAGAATCATAGTAGTGAGTGGGATTGTTTGTGAGAATCCAGTTTAATATGCTTGCTTTCTTGTTAGCTTTATTTATTCTGGTGGGGGAGGGAATGGTTTGAGAGAAAGCATATAGGTTTATGTGGGTGGTAGGAAGAGTACTGCTATAGGAATTCCAGTCTAAATTTATATCGCCTAGGATTATGGTTTCTTGAGGCAGGTGTTGGGATAGCCAGCAGAGGATATTTTCCAAGGTGGCTATGTTATTACCAGGGGGCAAATACATACAGATAATATAGATTGATTTAGCATTGTTAAGTTCAAGTTTAGAGATGAGAATTTCAGTATTGGAGTCTAGGGGTATATTACAGTTGCAAGTTGTTAATTGCAAGCCAGATTTAAATATAATAGCAACCCCTCCACCTTTCTTAGCTACTCTGTCAACTCTTAGGATATTATATCCAGGTGGGATAATTTCATTATCTTTGATGACAGGTTTTAGCCATGTTTCTGTTAGGCAGATAATATCAAAGGAATATACTTCTAGGAGAGCATGGAGTTGAGTCACTTTGTTGTTGATAGTACATATATTAAGATGAGCTAGTAGGAGAGAGTTCAAATGTTTGGTAAGGGTATAATTGCAAGACTGATTATGGTTGTGAAGAGAGATAGGGGTTGCTGTTGGGCCAGGGTTAGGATGAATATCACCGTATTTTACTGTGAGGAGTTGTACAATATAGCTTGAGTTAGGGAATTTGCTGTAAAGAGGTAACACTTTTTTGAGATATAGTGTATTATATTTAATGTGTAGTGTTCTATGTTACTTTGCATGTAGGTAGCTAGGTGAGCATGTTATGTTTGCATGGTCATGCAAGTGTGGTAAGGGTTGAGAGTTGGTTTGTTGGTTGGGGTAGTTAGTATGTGGAAATATTGGGTGCTCATATGAGGAGAGTAGATAGGCACCGGTTAGAAGTGGTAAAATAGTGAAACAGAGTAGAATTAGAAAAGGGTGGTTGGATTAGCCATTTGGAAGGATTGGGTATTTGTTCTATATATGTGTAGATGTAAGTATTTAAGGTGGGAGTGAGTAAAGATAGGAGGTAGTGGAGATTATGGAGGGAAGTGGTTAGGGATAGGAGATGAAAGAGAAGATGGCCAATAGGAAATGTGGAGAGGGTAATGGGAAGAGGTGTGGTTAGAAAGTATAAGAGTAGGACCCCTGGGGGCGGGTGAGAATTGGGGGCAGGGAGGGGAGCGGAGTGAGCCCGCAGGGCGAACGGAGCGGGTAGACACAGAGACTGGAGCAGTTGTAGAGGAAAAACAATCAGCAGGACTAATATGTGAAGGTAAGCTTTAAAAGTCAGATGAGATGAAGGCCAGAGAGAAGTGTTCCTAGGAAATGTAGTAGTAGACAAGAAATGGAAAAGAGTAAGGTGGGTGAACAGGATAGCAATGCAGGTAGAAAAGGAGAAATAGGGTAAGAAGCTATGTAATAGAGAGGATGAGAAGGGGGTGAGGCTGGGTAAAGGGTGCCACCTAGTGGACAGGCCTAAAAATGCAGGCAGATGTAAGAAGGAGTCAGATGGTGAAATCAAGGGAAAGGTGGGCGCTTAGTCAAAAGGAGGGATTCTAAAGAGAATGGGAGAGAGAGAGTGATTTATGTATAGAATGGGGGGGAGGCTGCTGGCTGCCTTAGCTCAATACGTAAATTACCACCTGTAGCAGCCGTACACTAGTAGAATGACAATTCAGGCAGGAGTTGTTTAATACACATACTTTTCATGTATCCTTGTTACAGGGTTTATAGGGCAGATAGGCTGTGAGGTGTATCGCAGTTAGTTGCAGGGGTTCCTTTAGGTTCAGACTGACTAGTGCTGGAAGCACAAGTAGAGCAAGGTAACTTAAGGAGGCAAGAGAGACAAGGTAGTTATAAGAAAGAGGAGTTAGCACACAGCAAGTTAAGAATGGGTATATTATACTAAACATTCACCCATACTTATATGTAGATAGCAAATAAACAGTGCAATATCCTTGTATTACAGATGAAACTAGTCATTCACAGAGGTAGATAAGTAAAAACAGTAGTTACACAATAACCTAACCCTGGTAGCAGCAGATGTAAAACATAGTCAAGCAATTATTTAAATGCTGCATGGCAATAAAACACTTTCTGCAAGAGTTATATGCCCCTAGAATTAGTAGTAACAAGAGGATACAAGTAAATGTTGTTCCTACCTATTTAATGGCAACAATCAGTTATCATTAAACAGACACTAAGGAGGACTATGCTGGGTCAGGACAGGCTTAGAAAGATCGTAAAATTACACAGTAGCAGCTAATTAGGAATAGAGAGAAAGAAAACTAGGCTTCAGAGTAAGCGTTTAGGAGGCCCCACTCAAGAGCAAATTTCCAGTTATGGAAAAACAAGGTAAATATGGTCGTGCTCAGAGTAGGATCTGCCAGAGAATAGGGATTAATAAACTTGCCGTAGTCAGCTTGTTATAATGCCACAGGCAGTCTGTGCCTTATCTGCTTGTTATACAAGCCAGGAGTAATAAAATTGCCATAGTCGGCTTGTTAAAAAGCTAGAGGCAGTCTGTGCCGTTGTCGGCTTGTTACAGATGCCAGCGGCAGCCTTTAATACCTATGAAATTTCCACTTTACTTTATCGGCTTGTTCCACAAGCCAGGATTTATAAAATAGCCATAGTCAGCTTGTTAAAATGCCAGAGGCTGTCTGTGCCGTTGTCGGCTTGTTACAGAAGTCAGCAGCAGCCTTTAATACCTAGGAATTTCCCACTTTACTTTATCGGCTTATTTAGTCAATAAAGTGGATGTAATTGCTAAGCACATTAGTATGTGGATGTGTATATGTCTGTTTGTTACTGTTTCCACCTCTGCATATATATTTTAGTTGTCTGCATGCGTGTGTGTGTTTGTGTTTGTGTGTGCATATGTGCCTCTGTGTGTGTGTGTGTGTGTGTGTGTGTGTGTGTGTGTGTGTGTGTGTGTGTGTGTGTGTGTGTTGTATGTTGTATGTGTTGGATTTAAATATTTATATAACTTATATTTCAGATGTAAAATACTTCTTGCAACAGCAGTTACATAACATACAGCAACTTTAAAAGATTAAGTGTAGGAACTATTTTCCATCAAAAAATATAAATAAAAAATATATGCATATAATAAAATTAAATGCAAAACACTTGAATTAGCCCATGGTCTAACTGCAATAACCCCCTCCATGGTTGGTGTTACAGGGGAAATAATGCCTCTCCAAGATTGAAGAGGCCCTTCACCTGTGGCATCAGGCCTGATAACACCCGTGGGTAGGTGTTATTTCCCCAGTGACACCTACACTGTCAGGCATTCTAGCTTGCATATTGCTGATTTTCTGATGCATCTGAAAACAATATTATTTTTGCACTCTTGACTTAGTGTTGATGCTAGTTGAATATTTTCATATCTAGTAATCTAAGCATAATTAAATTAATAAACACCAAAAATGTATTCATCTTTCTTAGCAAATGGCTTCCACACTTTAATGAAAAATGGCTAAATCAGGTTTCCTATAAATGTGATCACCAATAAAGGAGGAATATGCAATAAACAATAAATGTGTACTGTCAATTTATTCATCATGCTTATGCTGTATACATTTTCATTTGGTTACAGATAATCACCTCCGATTAATTTCAGCAAAACATTATATCACTATGTTTAATATTATAGCTATGTTATTTGACTACAGCAGTTTACTCTATTACCTTGTTCACAGAGAAAGTATTTATTACTATCTGGATGGGCTTGGAATATATAACATTTTTCTATTTTAATAAATTTATAGGTGTCTGCACAATGTGTCCAGAAGATTACTGGCCAAATACAGCGAAAAATTTCTGCAACCTGAAATACATTGATTTCCTTTCATATGAAGATCCCCTGGGTGCATCTCTGGCAACAGTTACTGCTGTCTCATCACTGATGTCAGCTATTGTGTTTTGTATCCTCATTAAGCATCATAATACTCCAGTTGTCAAAGCAAATAACCGTGAAGTCAGCTACTTTTTACTAATAACATTACAGTTATGCTTGCTAACTGCTCTGATATTTATTGGTCGTCCAAAGAACGTGACTTGTATTTTCAGGCAGACAGCTTTTGGCATATTCTTTTCCATTTGTATTTCATCCATATTGGCAAAAACCATCACAGTAGTCATTGCCTTTAATGCCACAAAACCAGGAAGCAGTTTGAAGAAGTGGGTTGGGTTAAAGATGTCATTTGGTACTATCTTTTGCTGTTCTCTGTTTCAGTGCTTCATATGTGTTGTATGGTTATGTGTTTCACCACCCTTCTCAGAGTTTGACAAAAACTATCCAGAGAAGACTTTGATTCAGTGCAATGAAGGTTCTGTATTCATGTTCTATTTCATGCTGACATATTTAGGCATATTAGCTATTGTTTGCCTTATAATTGCCTTTCTTGCCAGGAACTTACCCAATAGCTTCAATGAGACCAAATTTATCACATTCAGCATGATTGTTTTTGTAAGTGTTTGGCTGTCATTCATACCAGCTTACATCAGCACAAAGGGGAAGTACATGGTTGCTGTGGAGATTTTTGCCATCCTTTCATCCAGTGCTGGATTATTACTTTGCATTTTTACCCCCAAATGCTATATTATTTTAATTAGACCAGACATGAACACCAGAGAACACATTACGAGACAACAGAAAACTGCCTATAAATCATAATGTAAGGGAAAAGAATGCACCAGGGATAATAGTATAGACAAAACCAAGCTGTCATGCTAAAAATGCAAGAGGTTCTAACCTTCTTTCATCAGCTAGGAAGAAATAAATGTAACACAGTAACACAGTATCCTGAGAACTATTTAGTATGTTTCTTCCTATGTTGTAAACAGCACACATAATTTATGCATTATTATATAACTTTATGTTCATTAAGTTGCTGTTCATCTTTCATGTCAATTGTTCTCATGTAGCTTGTTCTGAATAGTGTCTTACTGCCTGCAGGATATTAAATGTTTTACTCATACCGTTTGACTGAATATTGAATCCTGTCTATGCAGCTGCATAAATTTTGGTAAGATCACATAGAAAAACTTACTTCAAGCTGCCTCACCATACAGTAGTAGACAGTCTACCCTGGGTCTTTCATGCCTAGCTTAGCCATGGGCAGTCTGTCGAGGATCACTCATGGCTAGCTTAGCTATGAAAAGTAGCATAAACATGGACAATATACAGACAGAAGAAAGGTTTAGGGCTGTATCCCATCATCCCATCTTATTATAGGATCAGTAGTAACTTTGAAGCTTTACTAAAGCTATAGTTTCATAACATGTCCTCCCTCCTTCCAAAGAAAAGCCTTTGAGCCTCTCTTGATGTTAGAAGTATTTTGTGTCTCCACAGATTGAAAATCATGTCCTCAAACACACACACACACACACACACACGCACACACAAGCACACACATGCACACACACGCACACACACGCGCGCGCGCACACACACACACACACACACACACACACACACACACACACACACACACACACGTACAGACACTTTAAATAGTCATATGGAGGCCAAAAAAGTGTATACCAAAAAGGAGGTGGGCCCTGTACTGAGCCTTGTGGTACTGCACTGGTTAGTTTCATACTTTTTGAAGTAACTCCTACCACCTAAGTTCTGTGCTTCAGCCAGTTTGCAATCCATCAGACTACATAACAGTCTCCTTCATTTCTTTTACATTGTTTACAATGCCAGCATGGAGTGCAGCATCTAAAACCTTGGCCACATCCAGATATGCAGTGCGAACTGAGTGCTCTCTCTCCACTTCCTCTTTAACCTTGTTGAAGTTTATTCTTGACAAAACCAAACTGGGTGTGCAGTTGTTTGAGATTTTTAATATTGTAATTTTTGAAGTCAGGTATGATAAGTTCCATGCCTGTACCAATTAAGATAGCTATGATGATGGGTCTATAATTCATGGAGTTTGTGGTAGTGCCTCCTTTGAGCAGGGACACCGTTACAGCTTTTTTCCAAATCTCAGGGACCTGCCTGTGGATAGGCAAAATCGAACAAGTGAAGGAGAGGTTAAGTGAGTGCATGTCTGTTGTTATTAATTAGGAGAACAGGTAAAGTGAATGTACTTATGGAACTGGTGCTTTTAGTTTACCAAGTACAGCTAAGACATTTTTCATGGTGATCTTACAGATCAGGCAGTGACTCAGAGATTTGTACAATTTTCGTTGACTATTTCTGGAGTAAAGTTAGCTTTGAATCTGACTGCAAGGATGATATCCATATCTTTGGGGATTGAAGTTTACGATGCCATCTTGATTATTTCCCAAACTTTTCAATTGTACAGATTTTTCCCTCATATGTTTTGTTTGTTTCTTAAAATTTGTGGTTTTCTGGCAAATCACTGAAGATTGAAGTCACTAAATAATGACATGCATTTGAGTTTCAAACTTCATATCCTTCAGAAAATACACGTTAATACAAAATGTTGTTATTCTAGCAGCTTTATAAGTTTATAAGTGCAATATTTAAAATGTGCCCCTAGTTTTGAGCATTTGCCCCCCCCATTATTTAGGGCTCTCTCCAGATTTCTTGCTAAGCAGCTGAGAGGTATGTTAGTTCCACATATTGCAAGTTGTTAGTTCTCATTTTCCTAAATGTGACCAAAGAAGGATTTGCAGTTTTCTTTCTCTATTCATGTTCAGCTTTGGTCTTTCTGATGTGTGTGATATTTAAGACTCTTAGAAACTGGAACTTGTGTGCAGAAATTAAAACTAAACAAAGAAGCTTTTTGACTCCATTTTGCTGTCATTATTCTACTGTACTTAAATATGCCTATTTAAACCACTTTTGAGCTGCTTCTGTATTTTTTTTTGTATTCTACAGTGTTTTCTCTGAACCTGAAGTTAGCTATTAAATGAAAGCACTGTACTGTTTCCACTGCTATTCAAATGAGTGCCTAGCGATTTGTCAGTTTTGAGTGGATACTATAATTTGTCTGCATTTTTACTGTTTTTTAACTATGAATTTGAAGCTACACCTATTAATTGATTTGGTTTTACAGTTTACACTGCTCTTCATGTGTTTTCTTTCTTTCTTTCTTTCTTGTGCTATTAATAGGAATGACTAATTAACGATGCTGCATTTATTTGATTGTGCTTTTAGTCACTTTTCAAACTTAGAATGAACAGGCAGTTTTAGCCAGCTTTTGGAGTCACCTAGGCATGTGGTGGTTAAACGTGGTGAGAGTGGTGGTGAGACGTGGTGCACAACAGTTGTGATGCTGCTTCACAAGAGCAGCCCCAACACTGACCCTGGAAACTACAGACGCATTAGTCAACAATCCTCATCTACAAAGCCATGGAAGGGTTCATAACTGACCTGATAAGCTAGGATATTAAACATCTTATAAGACTTGACTCCCAGCAGGTTGGCTTTGTTAAGGTTAGATCCTGTCTACTGAATCTGGTAAACTTCTTTGAGAGAATAACACAAGCAGAAGCAGTTGACAGTGGTCATGTTGTCCCTACATCATATCTTGACCTCGACAAAACTTTTGATACCATAGCACATTCTAACATAATTAACAAGCTGCATGTGCTCCAGACAGATCCTTATGTAATTAGATGGATAGCATATTGGCTTAAGAACAGAAACCACACAGTGAATGCGTCAGGTTCATCTTCAGAGAGCAAGAAGAATGTAACAGTGAAATCCCTCAGGGATCCCTTCTAGGAAGGCTACTATTTCTCATTATTTTCTTAGATCTTTAAATAAAAATGGGATTTCTTTTTAACCATATTTCAAATGATTATAAACTTCCTGCTATCCTCAAATGATTATAAACTGCGTGCTATCCTCAAATGATTATAAACTGAGTGCCATCCTTAAATGATTATAAACTGCGTGCTATCCTCAAATGATTATAAACTGCGTGCTATCCTCAAATGATTATAAACTGAGTGCTATCCTCAAATGATTATAAACTTCCTGCTATCCTCAAATGATTATAAACTGCGTGCTATCCTCAAATGATTATAAACTGAGTGCTATCCTCAAATGATTATAAACTTCCTCAAATGATTATAAACTGTGTGCTATCCTCAAATGATTATAAACTGCGTGCTATCCTTAAATGATTATAAACTGCGTGCTATCCTCAAATGATTATAAACTGCGTGCTATCCTCAAATGATTATAAACTTCCTGCTATCCTCAAATGATTATAAACTTCCTGCTATCCTCAAATGATTATAAACTGAGTGCTATCCTCAAATGATTATAAACTTCCTGCTATCCTCAAATGATTATAAACTGCGTGCTATCCTCAAATGATTATAAACTTCCTGCTATCCTTAAATGATTATAATCTTCCTGCTATCCTCAAATGATTATAAACTTCCTGCTATCCTCAAATGATTATAAACTGCGTGCTATCCTCAAATGATTATAAACTTCCTGCTATCCTCAAATGATTATAAACTTCCTGCTATCCTCAAATGATTGCAAACTGAGTGCTATCCTCAAATGATTGCAAACTGGGTGCTATCCTTAAATGCCCTTTCCTTTTGACACGCAGAAGATAGAACTTGAATATATACGTTAGTATCTGCTGCTTAGAAAATGGGCTAAAACTAAATGCTAAAAAGTACAAAAGTGTCACATCTGGTAAACAATCTCTCAGCGTAGTTTATAGTATGGACACGAAAGTGAAGATGTTGTGAGAGACCTTCAGATATGGGTAGATAATTCCCATGGTGCAACAGTGGGAAGGAAATCCTTCTATCTGGCACAACTGACTGTAAAGGATGTTTCCTTTAGATACAAAGAAGTCCTTACTCCTCTGTAATTTGCACTGATCAAACCCATCGTGAAATACAATACTCACTTTTGGGTGAATCTTACTAGATATAATAAGCACTTGGAGAGACCCCAGATGTTCTTAATAAAAAAGATGACAAGCCCAAAAGACCTGAGCTATCACTTGAATCTGGATGCTTATTCCCATATTCAATGTTCTATAGACTCCCTAGAGGATGATCTGTGGGCCATTAGGGATCTGAGAGTCCAAGACATTCTATATCTCCACAAATCAAATAGTTCAGTGAACACCAGGACCAGAGGTCAGAACCTGTTTCAGCAAATAAATCACAGTGGACAGAGAGATAGTGAGAGAGAGAGAGAGAGAGAGAGAGAGAGAGAGATTCATTATGCAATGACTATCCTTACTCTGGAACAAACTTCCACTCCAGATCAAAAAATGTGACAATATCTTCCTTTAACAAGGACTTAGACAGTTGGACAGGTATTTACAATTGTCCTCTGACATGATTGCCTATTGCTTCTTGAAAAAGCAAGGTAATTTCTAAGTGGTACTGGTAAAATGTAAATGGCCCCATGGCCTAGCTGCCTTATATTTTATATGATTTTATGATTCTGTGTTTCGGTGATTATTTTTTCTTCTTTGCTGATCTGTTTGATGTAGTCTTTAATGTGGTTAAGTAGCTTTATTAAGGGAATAAACGTTCTCTTTTGTTGTAAAGCTAAATTATAGTTGTGTACCACTAATGTGGTTTATTTTTAAATGACCCATTATATTTTGGTTCTAGTGAGGACTACTAGATCTATATCCATTTTTATATGGGAGTCGAGTTCAGATGACAAACTGAAGCTTCATGGGGAATGGTGACATTACAAGTGAACTTAAATAGCTCATACATTTAAACGTCTTGAATTAAGAATTGTTTACCATTGTGGACTTAGAGGTTTTATTGAAGAAAGTTACAAAATTGTGGTACAACTTATTCCAAGATTCAGATACTATAGGCATGGTATACTTGGAATCAATGTTGGTTGGAACTAGGGTAAAATGTTTTATCCCCTAGTGGATTGGTTAACTATTTGTTCAAATGAGTTATCTCTTACAAGGTCTAGGATGTGTTTGGTTGTATCCAATGTTAGAGGTGTACGTACACCAGTTACTTGAAAGATAATGGTAATTACCCAGTAGAAAGTTATGTTTTGATAATAGTAGTTCACAAAGTACTATTATAAATCTGTCATGGCTTACTGGGTATATGGTCTGGATCCTATAGCAGGCTATAAGTTGATGTTCTTATTAAGGTGGACTTTAATAAGTACAATGTTAGGGTCATGGTGTATTTGCCTAGAGATTATATTATCGCTGAAAAATATGGAGATGCCTCTACAGTGTCACTCAGGTATGGTAAATGCTGAAACCAGGTAAAGAAGAAATAAGATATCTGCAGTGAAACTAAATCTCATTTACAACCCAGGTCTGGATATGTTCTAGATGGAGGATGGCCTTAATATCAGGCAGTTTGTAGTTAAGACTTCTGACACTGAGATGAGCAAGTCTGATGGGGTGTGAATTTAGATTTGTCTTTGAAATGTTACTATTTCCTATGCTAGAATGTCCAGTAATTTGACTTGGCCTGAAGTAGGCACTATGTGGACAGCAAGGAAGTTGGCCAGTCAGTGGAAGCTATGGAGACAGAGGTATAAGTCAGCTCTAGAAAAAACAGATCAGCCTATCTTTCCTCTACTTCCAGGCTGAACCATAGAGGACCACCCCCGCAAAAATAAAAATGATACCAACTCATTAGCCAGTTACTGTAGACACAAATCATGTGCTTATATTTACACATCATTCTGTAGGAAAATAAAGGTTCCACTCAGGGACAAAGTCTTGACTGCATCATACATATGCATGATGAAATTCAACATGTCTCTGCAAATCCTGCTTGGTTGAGCACCAAATGTTATTCACAGCCATCTGTACAACCATTAGGTCATGTTTGTATTTTCCTGATGTAAAGTACTGAATAGCCTTTGTGGGTTCCCCTTCACAAAGTCAAATGTTCAGAAACTCAAAATGCATATGGCTGAAGCCATATGCTCGAGTTTCTGAAGCTCGACTTTGTGAAAGGGAGCTAAAAAAAAAAGTCACAAAACAAAGTGTTTCTGTAGGGGCAAGCCCCCCTGCACCCCCCACACCCCCGTTACTTATTTATTCCAACTCCAAGATCGCACTACAGCCCAGAAAGGGGAATCTCCCATTCTGCGCTGTATGCCATCCCTCATTCACAGAGTCGAGCTTCCACAATTTCCACCATATGGTCTTGACCATATGACTTTCGAGATTGTGGCCATTCGACTTTATGAAGGGGAACCCCCTTGTGACATTATGAATCTTTGCATCAGAGACACAAGTGATTGTTCCCCTGTCACTGTCCAACCTTGGGTGCATGGTGTCTGCATGCCTGACAGTGGAGTTACCAATTATAACATCTCTACTTGCATTCTCTGAGTTTGCAGCAATTGAAGGCTTACAACCAACAGACTGTTGACTACTTGTTATATGACTGTGTTGATGTCATGGTAGAGAATTTAAGCTGAGGCTTAATCTTTCTATCTTTAAGAGGTTATGGACGTGTTTTTTGACAACATTGGCATGTGTTAGTTTGGTGGGTACATGTATATGTTTGGACATTACTGTGTGGTGCTCACTGACCTTTATTTTAAGGGAGAGATTTTCCCTCCACATTACATAAAACACTTCAAATATCACAGATCATATTGTAAGTATCAAGTATTAATTCATTGTCTGAGAATTAGGCAGTTATTGTACTGCTTAAGTTTACCCAGCACTATGAGGCAGACTACAGATAGATAAATCACTGATTTTAGATCTATATCGTCAGGTGATTTTATTTTCCATTGGGTCAGTGACATAGGTGATGCTTTGAGTTACAATGGAGATTATCATCAATTGCTGAAAGCAGTTACAAACATTAGCCAAATGAAATGTTGCATTCAGAGACTAGATATTTTAGCAGATTACGGTATCAATAATGGATTATTATTTACTGCAAGGGGTTCAAAGACTTAAGTCTTAACAATTGAGTCAAGTGATTCACAGTGAATTCCTTCCTACTAACTACTGTCTATCCAAAACATCTGACCTCGTAATACTAAACTTTAACCTTAGAAGTTTACTCAACAAAACAACTGAATTTCATGCTACTATCACTCATTACTCACCACATGTAGCTGTCCAAACTGAAAACTGGCTTCAGCCACATATCCAAGATCAAGAAATCCTGCCTCCAGGATTCAATATAATCTGGATAGATAGACCTATTAAACATGGTGGTGGTGGTGGTGTAGCAATACTTTACAAAAAACACCTCAAACTCAAGAACGTACACCCTCCAGGAACAACAAATATAGAAGTCCTAATTACCCACCTACATCTTAACCCTCATAAATTTATCAACATAATAGCTATCTACCTACCCCCAAGCAAAATCTCATCTACCATAGAACAGTTTTTAAGCTGGTCCACCTCTACTATAAGACAAGAAACAATTCTAATGGGTGAGTTCAGTTTAGGCTGGAATACTGTAAGCTCCAAAACTCCCACAAATCACATTAACCTGTGTGGTTTTACACAGTTAATCCTCAGTACAACCAGGGTTGACAAACACTCCAAGAAGGAGTCAATACTTGATTGGGTGCTCATCAACTCTATCCCCAAACTCATATCTAGCAGGCTGTCTCCCAGACTCCCTTAGCGACCACTCACTTACCTTCCTTGTTAAAAACAATCCCTCCTCCTTAGCTTATCCAAGTTCAAACTTGTTTGCAACAAATCAAATTTCACCCTGATACTTACTCCACTCTCCTCCAACAATTCGACTGGTCCCTCCTTAAATACCTTCAACTAGACCTAGCAGCTCAGTACTTTAATGACCAATTCCTCTCTTGCTTAAACTCACTAGCCCCAATAAGAAAAATATAGACAAAAGCAAACCACGCATACTGGCTCTCATCAGGGACTAGAAAGCTATTTAAAGACAGGGTATGGCATACATTCCAACTCACGAAAACCTCTGAATCCCTTCTAAAGTACAAGCAACTTCGCAACTTAACAAAAAAAATCAAGTATGATAAAACAGTACTAAACCTCAATCCAAAGTAAGTTCCACAAAAACCTCCAAAAATAGTGGAGCTCCATAAACCAACTTCTTAAACCTGGCCAGATCCCCACTCCCTCCCCAAGCACAGCTACCTCTACTGACAGTATAGCCACTCAATTCAACAACCACTTCATAAACTCTATACTATCAGCAGTCAAGGACAATAATGACGGCAACCTATTATCACTACCCCTCACTTTTAAAAAATAACCCACACTCCTTCAAACTCCATCCCATACCAGCCCACTAAATCAGAAAACTCCAAGCCAAACTTAAAAACTCCAGCCCTGGCGCTGACCCGCTGCCCAGTGAGTACCTTAAACTATCTGCTGATCCCATTGCTTACCCTGTCTCTATATTGCTGCATTGATCTATCAATGAGCAATATGTACCATCACAATGGAAAGTATCCCATGTCATCCCACTCCATAAAGAAGGTGCCTCAGTAGACTTTACAAACTATCGGCCCATTGCCTTACTTTCCTCATTAGCAAAAATACTTCACTCCCAGCTGCTTGACCATCTACTGAAAACAATCCCCTCTCCCCCACCCAACACAGATTCCACCCCAAACATAGTACAACAACAGCTCTGATTAGCTTTATAGACACAGTTAACCAACATGGGAATGTTGGGTCACTCACATCCTTTATATTCCTTCATTTATCGAAGGCCTTTGATACAGTCTCCCATAAACAACTCATCCATGAACTAACCTCCTATAACCTCTCTCACTCTACCATCTCCTGGTTCATCAGTTATCTATATAACAGGAAACACGCTGTCAGATGTTGAAATGAACTCTCTCCTCTACTACTAATTGCTGTAGGGGTACCTCAAGATTCAATAATAGGCCACCTCCTGTTTACAATCTACACAAAAAATTACAAACAGCCACAAAACATGTGAACATACTCCAATATGCAGATGATTCCTCATTAATTTGCTCAGCTCCCACGCTACCTTCTCTACAAAAAAAAAAAAACCTCAGCAAACCTTCCTGGACACTGAAAGTTTCCTCCACCAATCCCAGCTTATACTCAATCCATCCAAAACCAAATTGATGATTTTCCAATGGCGGAAAATCTCCCAACCTTAGCTCCTTTACCATCTTTTCATCAAACAACACTTGCATTGAGCCCATTGATTCAACTAAACTACTGGATGTAATCATATACAAGGACCTCAAACTTGATAAACACCTTGACTCAGTTATCAAGAAGGTGTACT
The DNA here is from genome assembly GCF_019279795.1 of Protopterus annectens. Taxonomy (NCBI): domain Eukaryota; kingdom Metazoa; phylum Chordata; order Ceratodontiformes; family Protopteridae; genus Protopterus; species Protopterus annectens. The sequence continues at coordinate 1,116,833,614 of NC_056726.1, forward strand.
TTAAACTAGGCTCTCTTTACAGGATAAAGCCCTTCCTTACAGAATCCACCTATCATGCCATCAGTAGAGCCCACCCCATCTAGTCTTCTTTGTGCCTCATCCATTTTTACCAATCTAAGAAAATCCAACTTAGCCAAACATGAATCCTGCTACCATAAAATAGCCAGTTTTGCAGCTAACCACCCAACCAGGACCCATCACTCTACCTCACTTCATAGGTTTATAGGTTCATAGGTGTGTACTAGGCTAATGCCCTGGAGCCCCTGGGTGAAATTTATATTTCCCATCCACTCATCAAGATTTATTTTGTAGAGGGCCATTGAACTGCTCTGCCTGACATGTATGGGAAGTCTATTCCAGAGCATGGGCAGTCACTGGGTTATGAACCTGTCCCCCCAGCATGTTCTGTTGGTTGTGGTAATGAGGTTGAGGTCTCTGAAGCATGTGGTGTGGAGGGATTGGGATTTCATTAGATGTAGCATTTCTAACAGAGCTGGGTCAGACATGGCTTTGTAAGTCAAGCAGAGTTTGCTTCATCATCTTAATTGGCTTGAACTACCCAACCAACTAACCTACAACCAATTAGTACTAATTCACTCCACCCTCCTCCACCCAGAAAACTGCCTATCTATTAGCAATATCATAGGTTCATAGGTGAGTTACTAGGCTAATGGCCCTGGATCCAACACAAGTCTAGTCCAAGAATATTCCCAGTCGTCCTGTTGCAGGACGTTAGTTCCTTGTGCACATATCGAGCAAAACTGTTGAAGTGATCCTGGGGGTGAATTTCCTGTTACCCATCCATTCGTCAAGATTTTTGTTGAAGAGGGCTAGTAAAGTGCTCTGCTTGACATGAATGGGGAGTTTATTCCAGAGTATGGAAGTCTCTGGGTTAGGAACCTGTCCCACCAGCAGGTTCTGTTTATTATGGTAATGAGGTTGAGGTCTTTGGAGTGTGTGGTGCGGAGGGGTTGAGACTTTTTCAGATGAAGCATGTCTAGCAACACTGGTCAGACATGGCTTTGTTTGTCAAGCAGAGATCGCCTCTAAGTAGGCGATATGAGATGGAGTATAGCAGGAGTTCTTTGAGTCTGTCCATATAGGGCATGTGTTTGAGTCCTAGGATCTTCTTTGTAAGGATTTTTTGTGGCCTGTCATGTTGTTGTAAGTGTCTAGTGAGGTAAATGCTGAATGGGGCATTGTACTCTATAATGGGTCTAATGAGGGATGAGTAGAGAGGGATTATGACTTCTTTCTTCCTGGATGGGAAACCTTTTGTAATGAGATGTGCCACATAGAAGGACTTTCTGCTTGTCAAAGGAGAGGTTGCTATCTACCTGTGTCCTAGATCTCTTATCACACCTTGGGAGTTCAGAGGGCTACCATTGATGTGGTAGTTTGTGGGCACCATGTTTTTCCCAAAGGGGATGATGATGCACTTTTTAGCATTGAGCTTAAGACCATGGTTCTGACACCAGTCGTTGGTGTCTGTGAGGCCTTTTTGTAAGATGTGTACATCACCTTGAGAATCAATAATAGCTCCCAGTTTGCAGTCATCCATGAATTTGGTTAACCAGAGTCCCTTGGTGTTGGCCTGAACTTCAGAGAAGTAGATACCAAACAGGAGAGGACACAGAACAGATCCCTTTGGGACTCCACTTGTAACTGCCTGGAAGTTGGATTTGGAGTCAGCTACTTTCACCGTGTGTGTTCTGTCTGTAAGCCAGTTGGCAACCCATCTTATGATGTAGGGTTTAATGCCTAGGTTATTGAGTCTGTCAATAATCCCTGAATGAGGAATGGTGTTGAAGGCATTGGCTAGATCGAGGTAGGCTGTATGGACTACCTTGCCTTCATCGACCACTCTGGTGACAGATTCGAAGAAGTCTATCAGGTTGAGCAGACATGATCTGCCCTTCACAAACCCAAACTGTGAGGGGTCCAGGATTTGAAGGTTCCCTATATCCCTACTTATGAGGTCCATGATGATGTGCTCCATAGTCTTACAGATCAAGCTCGTTAGGCTGATGGGGCGGTAGTTTCCAGGGTCAGTAGTCCCTCCGCCTTTGTGGAGTGGAGTGACTGTATGGGTGTGCCTTTCAGTGGGAACAAAACCTGAAGTGAGGCTGTGGTTGAACAAGGCACTCAAGTGTGGTGCCAGTTCCCTCTGTAATTCATGTAGAACACTGCCAGATATATTATCGGGTCCAATGGAACTGTATTTTTAGCTTTGGATAGTTCGGCTTCTACTTATGCAGCCATGATATTAGGGATTTGGCATTCCTCAGGTATTGGAATGGGACCTTTAGGGGATGAAGGGGGGATAAAGTTTGCACTAAACCTGTCAGCCAAGATATTGGCAATATCTGTTGGTTCAGTATAAGTGGTGCCATTTTACAGTAGCTCAGAGCACCTCTGTGTATCATTATGCAGATTCTTGACATAGCTAAAGAATGCCTTGTGGTTATCTTTAACATTTTTAGCAATTTTGTTTTTGTAAATAGCTTTGGATGATTTAATGAGGGATCTCAGTTTTTTGCTGAGACTTACAAGGGAATTTTTCCAGTCTTGGGACGTCTGTTGTAGAGTTTGTTAATGGGAGGGGACCACCAGATTGGCTTCCTTTTTTGGAGGACAGGATCTTGGTTCTGTTTGGTATGGCCCGATCCATGCACTTGTGTAAATGCTCAGACAGCACCTTGGTGTATGATTCAGCAGCCATACATCCATTCCCCATTTGCATGAATGACGTGAAGTTTGACACTTCTGCCTTTAGAAGCTCGAAACTGGCTTTGGAGAAGGTCTTCACTGTGGTTTCCTGTATGGGAGTGTCAGGGTGGGATTTGGATATTGACTGTGATTAACTTGTGGTCAGATCTAACCAGGGAGGAGTTGATTACTGGTGTAGAGCAGCAGTCCCCCATGTTTGCATTGACCACATCAAGTATGCTTCTACCCCTGGTAGGGGTGAGAATGAGTTGGTCCAGGGCATTGCAATTAATGAATTCCACAAATCGTTGGGCAAAAGAGTTTGAACAGGAGTAATTTTCCCAGCTAATGGAGGGGTAGTTAAAGTCTCCCAGTATAAAGGTATTAGGTTAAACCTTAATGCTTTCCAGAGTGAATGTGGTGTTGGAGTCTTGGGACGTTGGGGGGGGGATCTATAGCAGGCTACAACCTGAATTGCGATTTTATCCAGTGTTAGTTGTACCTGTAGTATCTCTGATGCATTATGTTGGGCAACCAGTCTGGAGGTGTGCGTATCTTTTGTGAAGATGGATACACCACCACCTTTTGGGCTTTGGTCCACTCCTCTTTTAGAGCTTTGGTCCAGATTTAGGGGCCAAAAGGTGTGATATGCAATGTAGCCTGGTAGCGCTGGGGTGCTCTCTGGAGCCTTGAACCAGGTCTCTGTTACTGCACAGAGGTCAATGTTCTCCAGTTTAAGGAGTTACTTAAGTGAGTGCAATTTGAGATTTAGGCTTCTAGGGTTGAGTAGCATAACTGTCAGGTTGCATTTGCTTGCAGTTGTTATGGTGGTAAATTTGTCTTTAGGCCATTGCCTAAAAAAAGGCACTATAGTGGTGGCAAGAGCCTTTGCCAGTATCCGGAATCCCAGGGGTGACAAATGCAGGCCATCTCTGGCAAAGCATTGAGGTCTGTCAATCACATCATCCCAGGCAGACAGATACTGGACCCCCTTTGAATGACACCAGAAACTTAGCCAATTGTTGAACTGAATAATTTTTTGCTTGTACTGTGGTATCATTCTAGGCAATGGTAGGATGCTACTCAGGGCTAGGGTCATACGTGCCTGGGCTACAAGATGCAAGAGCTCCTCCATGTCTCTTTTCATGTAGTCTAGGGAGGTATGTCTTAGGTCATTCACACCAACATGGACAATGCCAGAGTCATATTTGTACTTGTTGTGGAGAGACCGAAGTGCATGCATTATGTGGCAAATCCTGGCAACTGACACACAGGTGACTGTAACTTTCTCTTTATTCAACCTAGTGAGTGGGACATCAGTGCGCCTTACTATTGAGTCACCTATGACTAGTGTATTGGGTAAAATGTTTTGTCATAGGGACTTAGCCTGAGTGACACACTATTTATGTGTGCTATATGTATTGGGGGGGTTTGTTTGGATGAGATGGTTGCTTGCATTTCTGCCTTGGAGGTCTTTGTTGTTTGGGCAGATTTTTATTGAGAGCCTCTGCAAAAGTGGGTGTGTGTTTTGTGTTACTATGTGAGAGGTGTGGTGGTGTGTGCTCAGGAGAGCAATGTGTTCTATGAGGTGTGATATATGTGTTAATCTTCTCCTTTTGACTGGCTAGCCCAGTCTTGGTTAGAGAGAGCGTGACCACAAGTTTGGCTATGTATGTGCATCTCTCACAAGTGGATGTGTTTGGAGGTAGGAGGAGAGGTTTGTCTGTGTACATGAGGCAATTGCTACATTGTCTCAGGATGCCCAGGTTCACCAGGATAATAGGAGAAAGTGTAGTGAACTGACCTTTAGACATACCTGGATAGGTGCTTAGTTATTTAAGTACTGGAGCTGTTTTGGCTCTTTTTAAGTACTGAAGCTGTTTTTGTTTCCTTTATAGATAGTTTTTAGTGCTACTAGCAGGTGGTATGCTTGCAATAGCATCTCAAGAGGTTATGAGCAAGTGTTGGGTTTAGAGGTCTGATCTGGGTGCTCAGAGATGAAAACTAGCAAGATCTAAGGGAAATTTTGAAGAGTAGATTTTAAGGCACCGGTAATAGTTTACCCTAGCTTAGTGGCACTGCGCGACATGCAAATCTGCCCAAACATCAGAAAGTTGAAAGGGATAGAAGCAGCCCAAAATGGCCAATAAAATACAATTCCTGAGTTGGAAACTACTCTAGCAACAGATATGCCGCTCAGAGCTTACCGCTCCCCTGATAACCAGAAAGACTTCCTTCTATTTCAGCAAGATCTGGACAACTCAGAACACAAAATACAGTTCTGAAATCAGCAAATCTGAGATTGCAACTATTCTAGTTTGAGAAAAAGGTGGGAAGTGAGCAAGTAGTAGGTCCTACTCAAGTAGTAGGTCCCTCAGGTCATCCAATTAAACTATCCTGAAGGTCAGTAGATCTAACAACACATATGGTGACTCACTATTCTCCCATAAAATTGCTAAGACTTGGAACAACATACCTCAATACATTCTCAATACTGAAAGGACATCCAAATTCAAACAACTACTAAAGGAACATTTCAAACAAACATGGCTATGCCCCTGTAGTAGGCCTGATTGATCTCCACTTATACTTCCATATAGTCCACCTTCCCCCAGAACTCCTTACCTCATCCTCCTTTCTTCCCTCCCTATTATTCTATGACTATATCTACAAATACACTTTTCTATTACCTTTCCATGCTTATACTCTCCTACTTATAACCTAATCCTAAATCTTTAATCACCATATTATCAGCTTGCATAGCTGGAACTTAAAGCAGCATGCTACTCCCCAGCTTCAGACTATATTTCCTAATGAAACCCTACTGTACACAATACACTTTTCTACCACACTTTAATGTTATATCTACAAGCTTAACTAGTTATATTTGTGATGCCTCTGCACTGGCCCAGTAATCAAGGAGCCTCAATCCTCAACACTAGCACCAGTGAGTGATGTAAACATTGGGAGGATGACAAGTACACACACAGTAAAGTGCAGTTTCCCTTAGGAGCACACAGAGATCACAGTCAGTCTGGTGCTGGTTTCTGCCTTTTTCCCAGATCCCCAATAAGAGTCCCAACTGACACAGCTATAGGGTTAAGATCTCAGCCGAGTGGTCAAGCCAAACCTCTAGTATCCTCTCTGTCCAACCAGTGCTTTGTGTCTCTTCCCAAGTAGCCGACACATACAAACTTTGAGGTTTGATTTATATACAAGCACACAGACACACCTGGGGAAGGCTGGCACAGGTTTACTAGCTATGGCCCTTCTGCCCAGACTATAAGTTACACGAGAAGCAAGGTGCATTAGGTACCTATACTAAATATTACAAATTTAATTATGCAGTTACAATAAGTCAAGCGGTGTTTGTAGTTTTTGAGATAGGATGCAAGATTAAGAGACAGTAAGGAGAGAAGAAACAGAGTATAAAAGAAAAGAAAAAGGGAGAGAGGGTGATTTATGTGAGAAAATAGACATGTAGGCAGATTTAGATGGATTACAATATGGGTTGGCTGTGGTCATGGAGGATGAGGACAGTGGCAGGTCCAATGGCTTTTAAAGTATTTTTTGGTGGTAGATTTAAATTGTTTGAGGTGTGTGAGGGTCCTGATTTCAAGGGGGAGTTTATTACAAGGAATGGAGGGATGGTAGCTGCATGTGCCACACACAGTGTTTGACTTGGGTTTATAGACTTTTAGTAGGTCTTGGGATGAGCTCCGGAGATGCCTTGTTGGGGAATAGTGGGAAATAAGGGATGTTAGTGCTGGACAAAAAGTAGGCTGATATAGAATGGAGTGTATGATTTGTAGCCGAGACTGGAGAATCAGGTGAGGTAGTTCAATCCAGTTTAGGTATTTTTGGGAGAGGCAGTAGTTGGATTTATAGGTTTGTTGTGCTGCAAATCTTGCTATCCTGTGGTAGGTTGACTCTAGCTTGGTAAGTAGTGTGGAGTTGAGATTTGTAAGTATTTGAGAGCAATATGTTAGGCAAGGAAGAATGTATGCATGTGTTAGAGTAATCCTGGCTAGAGTGGTAAAGAATTTTTTTATTTCTATATAGTAGTCCTAGTTTCTGTTTTTTTTTTTCTGATGCAGTTATTAAGGTGAAAATCAAATTTTAGTTGACTGTTGATGGTAATGCCAAGTAGTTTTGTGCTGGATTCAAACTGTGATAGGAGAATTATTGAAGGACATTAAGGAGAAGGAATATTTGAGGTGGTTTATGTTTTTAAGAAGAAAGAAAAGCAACTTTATATTTTAGGGTTGAGGATGAGCTGATTATTGGAAAGCCATGACTCTGCTGCATTAAAGGATGACTGGGACATAGATAGGAGTTCAGAGGGTGAGTTGGCAATAGTGATGACTGTAGAATCGTCTACATATTGGACAATGGTTGACTGTGGACAAGCAGAGTAGAGTGAGTTAGTGAAAATATTGAAAAGTAGTGGACCAAGAATGGATCCTTGGGGAACACCCATTCTTACTGGAAGGAGAGTAGATAAAGCTGAGTGCCATCTCACTGACTGGAGTCTGTCAGTGTGGTAGCTAGAGAACCATGCTACTGTATCAGGGGAGAAATTTAGATCTGTTAGTTTGTTTAGTAGGAGAGAGTGAGAGACAGTGTCAAAAGCCTTTGAGAGGTCAAGGAAAATACAAGAGATAAGTTTATGATCATCTTTGGCTAGAGTAAAAGTGTTGAGGAAGGATAGTAGAGCAGTGGTGGTACTATGCTTAAGTCAGAAACCATGCTGAGTAGGAGTAAACAGTTTGTTCTGTATGAGACATTGCATAACTTGTTTGTGTATGCATGTCTCCAAGACTTTAGAGAATGGGGAGAGGATAGCAATAGGTCAGAAATAGGAGATTTCTATGGATTTACCTCCTTTGTGAATAGGTATAGTGTAGAATTGTTTCCAGATTGAAGGAACGTTAGATTCTGAGATGGAGCGATTTATTAAGATAAATACTGGATGAGCAAGGGAATGGGCTGCTATCTGGAGAAAGTAAGAGGGGGTATTGTCAGTGGACACAGCGCATGGTTTTAGTTTAGAGAGTAGCATTTTGATATAGGTGGTGGGAACAGATTTAAGGGAGAAGATGAATTCACAGTTTGTAGGTAAGCTTAAATATGTCTCACAAATATCAGCCACAAAGATAGGTTTAATTATATTTAATAACAAATAATAAAAAAACAAGGCAATACTCAAACAACACAGTAACTACAAAGTTGAGAATCACAGGAAATATTTTAAAACAACATTGCAGTTTGGACATGTGCTGAGGAGGGATGCTGAGTATATTGGGAAAAAGATGCTAAGGATGAAGCTACCAGGTAACAGGAAAAGAGGAAGGCCTAAGATAAGGTTTATGGATGTGGTGAGAGAGGACATGCAGGTGGTTGGTGTGACAGAGCAAGATGCAGAGGACAGGAAGAAATGGAAACAGGTGATCTGCTGTGGTGACCCCTAACGGGAACAGCCGAAAGAAAATGATGATGATGATGATTGCAGGACAGTCTCAAATAAATACAGAAAACATCTAAACTAATTTTTATTATATTCCTAGCTATATCTAAAAGAAATTACTGTACCCTAGTTATTCACTACTAGCAGGGCAAATGCAGATGACTGGATGTTCTTGCTAGGTCCAAGACAAAACACAAAATGCACCGTCTTTCTCTCAGAGAGATTTCTTAAATTAACATCACATATTACTGCTGGGTTAGCCTGGATGACATCACTCTTTGTCAGTTGCCTTCAGTTCCCTGGCTAACAACTAAGAATTTTAGCATCTCTGTGTGAGAAGTACATATATCTCAGATAACATTACTTTCAAGATGATTGAAAAACGTCTAACTTCCAGACATTGTGTCTGCTTACTGAGAGATAACACAATCGTAAAACACTTTACTTTTCAACTTATTTTCCTGAAGTTTTGTAAGTTAACTCTGTATGTTCCAGCTTCTACTATTAAAACATACATTTGCACAGGTATATAGTTTATATACATCTCTGTTGTTTTCCACTAGGGTACACTGTGGTTACATTCCTGAAGCTCAGTACATAACATACAGTCCAACACACACTTCTGCACCAGTGGTTTAATATCCACATAACATATAGTTCTCTTACATTTGTAAGACAAGCATATGAATCATATTAATATTCACAAATGACATCTGATTATTTAGAAAATGCCAGATAGCTGGGCTGCCAGTGTCACAATAGTCTAAATACCAGCTGTCTTCATATGCTTGTGAATAATTTCCTTGTCATACCAGTTCTATGTACATGACTGTAAGCAGTGCACAAGCCTTGCTACATGTTTGTGAACAATGTCCCTGAAATATTATTACTATGTATAAGACTGTAAACTGTGTGCAACCCTAGCCATCATCTATCATTATCATCAGCATCTTCTTTCAGCTAATCCCATTAGGAGTCGCCACAGCAGGTCATCTGTTTCCATTTCTTCCTGTCTTCTGCATCTTTCTCTGTTGCACCAACCAACTGCAAGTCCTCTCTGACCACATCCATAAACCTTATCTTAGGCCTTCCTCTTTTCCTGTTACCTGGTAGCTTCATCCGTAGCATCTTTTTCCCAATATACTCAGCATCCCTCTTCAGCACATGTCCAAACCAATGTAATCTTGCCTCTCTGGCTTTGTCTCCAAACCTTCCAACCTGGGATGACCCTCTAATATACTTTCTTCCTAATCCTGTCCACTCTCGTCACACCCAGTGCAAATCTTAACATCTTTATCTCTGCCACATCTAGCTCTAACTCTTGCCTTTTTGTCAATGCCACTGTCTCCAACCCATATAACATAGCTGGTCTCACTACCCTCTTGTAGACCTTCCCTTTCACTCTTACTCGTACTCGTCTGTCACAAATCACTCCTGACACTCTTCTCCACCCACTCCAGCCTGCCTGTACTCTCTTCTTCACCTCTTTCACACTCACCATTACTCTGAATTATTGATCTCAAGTATTTAAACTCATCCACATTCGCCAGCTCTACTCCTTGCATGCTCACCATCCCTCTATCCTCCCTCTCATTCACACACATATATTCTGTCTTAGTCCTGCTGACCTTCATTCCTCTTCTCTCTAGAGCATATCTCCATCTCTCCATGGTCTCCTCCACCTGTTCCCTACTCTCACTACAGATCACAATGTTATCTGCAATGAGAACTCCTGTCTGATCTCTTCTGTCAATCTGTCCATCACCATTGCAAATAAGAAAGGGCCCAGAGCTGATCCTTGATGTAATCCCACCTCCACCTTAAACGCATCCGTCACTCCCACCGCAAACCTCACTGCTGTCACACTACCCTCGTACATATCCTGTACAACTCTTACATACTTCTCTGACACTCCTGACTTCCTCATACAATACCACAACTCCTCTCTAGGCACCTTGTCATATGCTTTCTCTAAGTCTACAAAAACGCAATGCAACTCCTTCTGACCTTCGCTGTACTTCTCCATCAACACTCTCAGAGCAAACATCGCATCTGTAGTGCTCTTTCCCGGCATGAAACCATACTACTGATCACTAATCATCACGTCCCTTCTTAACCTAGCTTCCACTACTCTTTCTCATAACTTCATGCTGTGACTGATCAATTTAATCCCTCTGTAGTTACTACAGCTCTGCACATCGCCCTTATTCTTAAAAATCGGTACCAGAACACTTTTTCTCCATTCCTCAGGCATCCTCTCACTTTCCAAGATTTCATTAAACAATCTGGTTAGAAACTCCACTGCCATTTCACCTAAACACCTCCATGCTTCCACAGGTATGTCATCTGGACCAGCAGCCTTTCCATTCTTCATCCTCTTCATAGCTATCCTTACTTCCTCCTTGCTAATCCATTGCACTTCATGATTCCCTATCCCCACATCATCCAACCTTCTCTCCCTCTCATTCTCTTCATTCATGAACCCCTCAAAGTACTCTTTCCATCTGCTCAACACACACTCCTCATTTGTGAGTATGTTTCCCTCATTATCCTTTATCACCTTTACCTGCTGCACATCTTTCCTAGCTCGGTCACTCTGTCTAGATAATTGGTACAGGTCCTTTTCTCCCTCCTTAGTATCCACCCTTTCATACAACTCTTCATATGCCTTATCCTTAGCCTTCACCACCTTTCTCTTTATACTCCTGTCTACTCTCTTCATCTCTCTGACAAGCCCACTTCTTCTTTGCCAACATCTTTCTCTGTATACTCTCCTGTACTTCCTCATTTTACCACCATGTATCCTTGTCGTCCTTCCTCTGTCCAGATGCCATCCCAAGCACCTTTCTAGCAGTCTCCCTTACTAGCTCTGCTGTAGTTATCCAGCTATATGGTAACTCTTCACTGCCACCCAGTGCCTGTCTTAACTCTTCCCTGAACTGCACCTCACAATTACCCTTTTTCAATTTCCACCATTTGATCCTTGGTGCTGCCCTTACACTCTTCCTCCTCTTCTTGCTCACCAACGTCATCCTACAAATCACCATCCTATGCTGCCTAACTACACTTTCCCCAGTCACCACTTTACATTCTCCAATCTCCTTCAAACTGGCCCTTCCACATAAGATATAATCCACTTGTGTGCATCTTCCTCAACTCTGGTATGTCACCCTATGCTCTTCCCTCTTGTTAAAATACGTATTCACCACAGCCATGTCCATCCTTTTCGCAAAATCCACTACCATCTGACCTTCTGCATTCCTTTGCTTAACACCATACCTACCCATCACTTCCTCATTCTCTCTGTTCCCTTCACCAACATGCCCATTGAATTCTGCTCCAATCACCACTCTCTCACTCTTGGGTACAGTCATCACCACTTCATCCATCTCACTCCAAGATTTTTCTTTCTCATACATTGCACACCCAACTTGTAGAGCATATGCACTAACAACATTCATTATTACACCATCAATTTCCAGCTTCATAAACGTCACTCTATCTGACACTCTTTTCACCTCCAAAACACTCTTAGCATACTGTTCCTTCAGGATAACTCCTACAACATTTCTCCTCTCATCCATGCCATGATAAAACAATTTGAACCCACCTCCGATACACCTAGCCTTACTCCCCTTCTATCTGGTCTCCTGCACACACAATATACCAACCTTCCTTTTGTCCATCATATCGGCTAGCACTCTCCCTATATCTGTCATACTGCCAACATTCAAAGTTCCAACCCTCACTACCACAGTCATAGCCTTTCTCCTCTCTTCCAGCCTTCGGCCATGCCTTCTCCCTCTTCTCCTTCTTTGGCCAACAGTAGCCCAATTTCCACCAGCACCCTGTTGGCTAACAGTACTGGTGGCGGTCGTTGTTAACCCGGGTGTCTACCGATCATCTATCATTATACACCTGTTAATAATTACCTAGGCATATAAGTGCCTTATATATGATTGTGTCCTCCTCAGAAGCTTTGTCAATATTACTAATTTGTATAATATTTGATATATGTTTACATTTGTCAACACTTCTGTAAGCTTTTTAATCTTTGTATCTGTGGAGCTTTTCTCCCCAGGCCTCCAATGAAAATGGGTCTGCTTAGACCCAGTTGGACTTTCCCTGTAAACAAATGGAAAATAAATAAATAAAAAAAGAAATAAAGACAGGGATTAAAGTATCAGTCACTAAAAAGAGTATATAAATAGGTAATAGGTAACCTGCAGTTTGCTCAGCCCCGAGGCTCATAGCACAACACACAACAGATAGCAGCGAGGTTGAGTACTGAGTAAGGAGACTGATAGCCATAAATAAGGATAATACAGGGATGCTAATATTGTTGACAGAGTTGACTTTTGTAACTTCTGTCTGTGGAGCACACTGTTCCCCAACACTATGCAATCCACAGCTCAGTGCAGTCTATCAAAGAGACCACAGTGGTAAGCTAGTCACTTTTACTTAAACAAACAAGACAAAAGCTAAAGTCAATCCATTTGAACTTTGATGTACCCTGGGCCGCGCATTCACCCTAAACACTACTCAGTTACTTTTCCTCACAAAGTAGCAACATTTACTGCAGAACTTGACTTTCCTCCAAGGCGCCAGCACAAAGAAGTAAAAATAAATTAGCTTAACTCAGAGCTTAAATATAAATACAATTCCACTTCCCTGGATGCAAAAGAGAAAGTTAAAATTTTAAGTAACACCATTTCAGAGATGCTTTAGTCGGCCTTGATACAAGCCTCCCGCAAGGCTAATTTCACAGAAATACTGCTCTAAGGTATAATACTCTTATTATCCTTGTATTTCTTATTCTTGCTTCCCTCAACAGCTATAAATGCTTTTATTTCTACTCCTTGCTTATATTCTTCAGAGGCCATTTCCATTAACACTTTTTTAGAATAGTTGTAAAAGTCATAGCTTTAGACTTTGCACCTTGATGTCTTTACATCAAAAGTGTTCCACTCTTAAAAAGTGGGTGATGAATACTGGAATTCATGCACAAGGCTATTCATTGTGTCTCATCTTGGCCACATTGTTTATAAATAATGTTACACAGGTGCTTCCCAAAACACACCTCACTTGCTCTACAGATAGGTTCATAGCTTTATAGGTGTTTACTAGGCTAATGGCCACAAGGGATTTTTTAAACCTAGATATGCATTCCAAATCTCTGACAAGTTCTAGTACCCTTGATAAATGTAAACAGGAGCTTGGGGGTAAAGCATTCACAAGCAGGTGCTTGGGAAATTAACCATTTACAGGCTGCCTGTGTCCATTAGAGACATAGGTGCTAAAACAGGGATGAATTTCCGGTTCCTCATCCAATTGTCTGAGTTACACTTGACTTGGATTAGGGAGGAACTCTACTTCACATGGATAGGGAGCCTGTTCCAGAAAAGTGGTGGTCTCTGGGATACATACCTGTTTTCCAGCAGGTCGTATTTATATCACAGGCAAGATTTAAGTCTTCAGAATGGGTCATTTTAGTGTTGTTGTTTTGCAGATTTGCAGGAGGTCCATCAGAGTGAGGTCTGACAATGATGCCAGGCATAGATCTCCTCTCAACAGTCTGTAGGAGACAGAATACAGGGATAGGGCCTTGAGGCGGTCCTCAAGGGACATGTTATTTATGTCCTGTATTCTTTTAATGAAGAACCTCTGTGGACATTCTGATTGTTGGATATGTATGGTTAGGTACATACCAAATAGGGCATTGTACTCAGTAATAGGTCTGATGGATGCTAAATACAGTGAAACAATGACTTCTTTGAACTTAGATGGTATACATTTGTTTATAAGTTGCACAACATAGAAAGATTTCTTCACTACTAGACACACAATGGTCAAAGTCTAGATTAATCTATGTGTGTCGCCAGCTTCCTGACTACTGGGTCAGCTCATAGGGGTATGTTGTCAATATGATAGTTTCCAGTGGTGGATGACTTTCCGAAGGATACTATTATGCATTTATTGGCATTTAATTTAAGTCCATGACTCTGGCACCAGTTGTTTCTCTGTGTCAGCCCTTCCTGGAGAACATTTATGGCAGTGAGTGATTCAATGGTAGCACCTAATTTGCAATCATCTACAAATTTAGTCAGCTGGAGGCCATTGACACTGGCCTTGACTTCAGAGAGGTAAATGCCAAAAAGGAGCAGACCCAGGACTGATCCCTGATGGACTCCACTTGTAACTGGCTTCTTTGTAGAGGTGAACACCTGAATTCTACCTACCTTGGTCCTGTCTATGAACCAGCTGGATATCCACTGGCTGACATAAGAGTTTCTACCTAACCTCTAAAATTTGCCAACTATGCCCGACCGGGGAGTTGTATCAAATGTCTTGGCCAGGTCAAGGTAGGCAGTGTGAACCATTTTGCCCTCATCCATTGCATTGATGAAAAGCATCTAGTCCTGATAATAATATGGAAAGAGTTCAAAGAGACTGTGCTGCCCAACTGTCTACTGTACTAACAGATACATTCAACACATCCCTACAACTAGCCACTGTACCCAGTTGCTTCAGAAATACAACAATCATTCCCTTACCCAAGAAATCCCATCCGACAAGCCTAAATGATTGCCAGACAATTACTCTCATATTAACAGTAATGAAGTGTTTTGAGTGGTTGATCAAGAACCATATTTCTTCAAGCCTACCTATAACACTGGATACATTACAGTTTGCTTATATATCTAACCGCTGCAAGGCTGATGAAACAGCTATAGCACTTCATGAATCCTTGGCTCATCTAGAGAACAAGAATTGCTATGTCAGAATGCTGTTCAATGATTTTACTTCTGCCTTTAACCGTGTCATCTCCCAGAATCTGATGTCGAAGCTGATCCACTGGACATCAACACTCCCCTATGTAGCTGGATACTAGACTTTCTCAAAAACATACCCCAAAAAGTATGTGTGGTAAATAACAGGTCAATCAGTACTACATTGAGCATGGGTGTCCCTCAGGGCTGTGTCCTGAGTCCTCTGCTGTTCACCTTGTTGATGCATGATTGCATGGCCAAGCATGAATCCAACAAAATCATCAAGTTTGTGGATGATACTATTGTCATAGGTCTTGTCAGAAATGGTAAGGGAACAGTCTACAGGGATGAGGTGGAGCATCTGATAGGCTGATGCAACAGCAGCAATCTAGAATTAAATGTAAGCAAGACCAAAGAATTAACAGTGGCCTTCAGGAGGACTCAGGAGATAAATCAACTTCTGGAAATTAAGGGGTGGCAGTGGAAAGAATAAAAAAAAAACAAGTTCCTGGGGGTGCACATCTCAGATGACCTATCCTGGCTGACTCATATTAGCCACACAGTGATGAAGGCACAACAATGTCTGCACTTCCTACAGAAACTGAGGAAGGAAAACCTGTCTCAGTCCATCCTCAAAGGCTTCTACAGGGGGACCATTGAGAGCATCTTCTCAAATAATATCATAGTTTGTTATGGTAACTGCAATGCATCTGACCACAAGGCTCTCCTGAGGATAGTGAGGACAGCAGAAAAAGTCAATACTTCCTCACTCCCATCCATAGATGTTCTGCACGAGACTCAGTGTATGGGAAGGGCTAGGAAGAAAATCAATCATCCCACTCACTTCACTCTGCCCATGGCATGTACTTCCACCTTTTCTGGGCAGGCAGTATCAGAGCTAGCACTGTAAAAAATTTAGACTGAAAAGGAGCTTCTTTCCGCTACCCATAACACTGCTGAACTTGAATGCCAGGCATGACAGCGAATAATGTGAAGTGTCATCACTCTGGCAAATTGCTTCAATAACTGGCACAGTTAGCCTGCTTTCTTATACTATTACTTCCTGAATGTCCAATAGTCAGGAGTGAATGACCACTCCATACGTGTGCAATATAAACATCAGAATATATCATACTACAGCTGATAAAGTGGAATATCTAAGCAATCACAATGTGAAGTCATAGTCTTTGCAATACCTACTAGTATAATATTGTCTAATTTCTTCCTGTCCAGTTGTGGTAATTTATTGCATTGTTAATGTTATTACTGTATGTGCATTAGCCTTACTGTCATTCAAACTATGTGTTCTTTGTTATGTCTTGCATATGGGGACCAAAGCAATATAATTTCATTCAGCTTGCAATGTTGTGTATATCTGATCAACAATAAAGTTTACTTTGACTTTGATGACCTTCTCAAAGAAGTTCACCAGGTTGAGTAGGCATGAGCTGCCCTAGATGAAACCAAATTGGGTTAGGTACAGTGCCTGGAGGTTTTTGATGTCATTATTGATCATTTCCATTATAATTCTTTCCATGGTGATAAATATAAGATTAGTGAGACTTATGGGTCTGTAGTTTTGAAGGTCTGTTGATGGACAACCTTTGTGCAGAGGGATGATTGTTTCTATTCTCCATTCATGAGGCACAAAGACTGTTTGGAGGCTACAGTTAAATAGCAATTCCAGAGGTACTGATAGATCATGTTTCATGCTATTTTAAAGACATCATGGGATATTGTCTGGGCCCACTGATGCAGTGGTCTTGGCTTTAGAGAGGCCATTAAGGACCTGTTCTCTAGTGATAGCAGGAGAGTTATATTTGATGGTATTTCCTGAGGGAAGGTTTGTCGTGAGATGGGGTAAATTTGGAGCCAGTATGTTTGCTATATCTTCTGGCTCAGTATAGTTGGTTAAATTTACAATGAGGTCTGCATCAATTGTGTATTGCTTTTGAGGTTGTGGACATTGTCAAAGAATGCCTTCTGGTTAACCTTGGCCTGGGAGGTCACATTTACCTCAAATTTGGCGTTGGTAGACTTTATTTTGCCCTGAGGTGTTTATTTACTTTGATAAGAGTGCTTTTATCCTGCTGGGTGCTGCACTTTCTAATTTTTGCCATGCTTTTATTCCTTCTGTTATATTTGGTGACTGTCTCGAAGAAGTCCACCAAGTTTAACAGGCATGACCTCCGCTTGACAAAGCCAAACTGGGTGGGGTTGAGCATTTGGGTATTTCCTATAAAGGTGTTTAAAAAAAATGTCCATGATGATTCGTTCCATGGCCTTAGAGATACAGCTGATCAATCTAATGGGTCTATAGCCTTGACTTTTGAGAGGTAAATGCCAAACAAGAGCAGGCCCATCATGGAACCCTGGTGTAATCCACTGATCACTAGTCTCTTGGTGAAGGTCTCACTAATTCTGACTTTTTGGGGTCCTACCTGTAGGCCAGTCAGCTGTCCAGTGACAATTAGTTCCATGGCTTTGCATATTAGACTTGTCTGACTGATGGGACTGTAGTTCCTGGGATCAGCTAATGGTCCACTCTTACAAATAGGGATAATTGTTGTGGTCTTCCATTCATTTGTTACATAACCTGTTTTCAGACTGCAGTTGAAGAATTCCTGAAGTGGACCTGATAGGTCATGTTTAGACTATATAGGAGGGATTTGGGAATATTGTCAGGACTCATTGAAGCAATGTTTTGGCTTTAGCTAAATTTATCAGCCAGTAGGTTCATTATGTCTCCATAGTTGTTGAAGATGGAATCAATTACCACCAATGTTGCACACTGCTGAGTGTTTCCATTAAGGTTCCTAATATATCTGAGAAGGACTTTTGATTGTCCTTAGACTGAGAGGCTGTCCTGACCTTTAAAATGGCCTTGTTGGACTTTATTAAACCACTTATTTCTTATTTAGTTAAGTCATAGAGCTCCTGTCCTTATGATAACTGCACTTTTTTATTTTGGGCATGACTTTTCTTTTTCTTTTGTTATATACCCTGTTGAGGTAGGGATTCTCCAAGTTGAGTTTGTTTTTGGTGTTAAATTTGGACTTACTTCTGGTTAGAACGGCAGCTTCATTGCAGCCATTTGCATGTTTGTACGGGGTTTCTGTGAATATTTCTGCATAGGTAGCTGTGTTCTCTGGGTTTGGCAGAAAACTGAATGTTTGACAAACTCTCATATAAGGATGTAGTTTACTTTAGAATAGTTCCAAAATTGTATGGGTTTAGTTGAGATTTCTGAATTATCAGTTTTCCTGAAAAACAACCATGTCCATATGTTAAAAGCAAAGGTTTCTTGGCCATATATTAAAATCAAACAGTATCTTTTCTTCCACATGCTGAACAAAAACCAAGAAGGTTCTGTGTTCTGTCACAGCTTAAAAGAGCAATTAGAATATCTCACCTGCTGACCAAGGAAGCTAGGAACGCAATCGCTATTAGTGTGTTACTGTCTAGGCTAACATACTCTTTATCCATTAGTACATTGCAGTTCTAGCAAAATTAGTCAATGCTATACAAAAGAGAGAATAAAATTCTAAGATTTATACACCTAAGTCCAAATAATAAACATGACAATTGCTAAATCCAACTGGCATATTGAGATAAGAGAGCATTATCTCATTCTTAGTACTTCATAGTGTCATATTCTATGTATTAACTTGAAACTGATGTGTGTCAATATTATAAGTATTATTTTTGTCTATTGTATTTAATAGTTCATCTACCTGTGAATTCATTTTTTCTTACTTGTTATATTATGTTTTGGGACTTTTCCCCCAGGCCTCCAATGAAAATGGGTCATTGATCCAGTGGACTTTCACGGTCAACAAATGTCAATAAATTAATAAATGATAAATAAATAAATATACAAATTGATGAATTACTGTAACTCCCCCCACACTTAAGAATCTACTAAACTTCAGAAGTTCACACTACAGTGTGTGCAACACAGATGGCACACTGCTATTCAGACTCACTTTCACTATTACAATTGCAGAAAAGGCATTTGCAAAATTTGCACTAGCTGCATGGAATTCAATACTGCAGAAAATCAAGGCCTCTACCAATCTTCAAATCTTCCACAAAGCTGTGAAAAAACACACTCAACAATCACAATAATCAAACTATTTCAACAACCACAGATAGAATAAAACTGCCCTCCACTAATTCATTAATTGCAATAAGTTCAACCACTTCTCCAATAAAGCAAGACTAGTCTTCTTCCATCCAACCCTGATATACAATGATCATAAGTGTACAATCATGTATGCATATTTGTCTTTATGTATACATGTACATACATACATATATGTATATGTGTGTGCACATGTTTATCTCAGTAATATTATGCATATACTTTTACTATCGTTTCCTGCTGATTCCTCAGCAGTTCTAAAATCAGGGCTGTGGCATAAATGGATAAAGCCCTCACTATGGCTTAGGAGACTTGGGTATAATTAGCATCTTGGGTCCCTGAGGCAATGGCAGGGTGAGATAGTTGTGCCTATCCTGGGTGGAAGGACATTCATCTCTGTTCTCCCCAGGGAAGGTGTGGTCTATAGAGGCGAGTAGCCATCAAACAGCATTACAAAATGAGCGTCTGGGAGGGCTAGAGTTCAAAATAAGGGTACATTTGACAAAAAATGCCTCTCCCTCTTGGAAGCAGTTCCAGTAAGATCCTCCATGATGTTGTTAAGTTCCAAGCCAGACCCTGCCTAGAACTGGAATTATTCTGTAGATGGAAGGCGAAGATGGCAGAGCCAGCAAGATTAAGGGGCGCTGGGGAAGTACTAGAAAGTAGCAACAGGGAACAGAGCACAAAAAAGGAGTTGTGCAACCTAACTTTGTAGGCAGTCGCAGCCTAATATCTCTTTACAGTGCTCTTTGCACAACTACTCTTATATATTTTCTCTAGGTAACAATTTTAAATGTCAGGACCTAGTAGATTGAGTCCCAAAAGGTGGAGACTGAATGGCTGAAAGAACGGACTGACGTATACTAAGTCTGAGATGCCATTTCTTGATATATACCCTTTTCTCTGAGGTATGAAGATAACGGAGTTGGTATATATAAATTCAGGGACTGTGGAGAAGAGAGATTTTCAAGATTTGCTCTTCGTCAGGTTTTTAGTCTTTTTTTTCTGCTTTCTGACAGTTGGCATTTTGACTACCAACATTTCAATAGGGAGCCTTTTCTTTATTGTTTAGTTTAACTGCATAAAATGAATGATTTTACTTGCAATGTTCTATTTCATAAGTTCTACTTAAATGCTTATTTTATCTTATTGGATGCATATATCTAAAATAACTACTTAGATTTGTGTTGATTGTGTACAGATGTTCCTTTATTCTGATTATTGTTCTTTTGTCTACAACACCTACGTCATGCCAGAAAAGGGTCCATGGACCAGTGTACCAGCCCAATTATCTCATGTAAAATAAACAAAACAAATAAATAAATAAATAAAAGAGAATCCTGAAATACAGAATATGGTTACCTTTTTACACCACTACCCATTGAAGACCCTAGACATAAATTTGCCCCATACTCTTTTTATTTAAGTGGTAAATCATTTCTTATAGACCATTAGGCAGGATGCAAATGACATGGCAAACTGTACTTAAGTTGTAAAGCTTGTATAATAAGAGATTCATCTCTAAAGTGGCAAAGGAATGAAAACCCTTTTAGCATGACAGCCAACTGTTGTTACACAACTTTGTCACTGCAGTGTTAGAGCTGAGAAGGGTAGTTGCCATGTGAGTTGACTTTGTTTACAAAATAGCACTCCTGCATGCCTGTGACAGCTTGCTAATAACATCATGAAGTGGCACGATGTTGACAGTTATTTTGCTACTCCAAACACTGAGGTGGCTTTTACTTAGTTACAGCTCATTACAAAAGTTAATAATCATTCCTGTCACTGAGACATACCAAAGTAGCTACTTGGAGATTAGAAGAACAGAATTTTGTCAGAAAATTAACCGTCTCTTGAAGTTCATTTCAAACATACCACGTGATAAGTATAGCCTCTCACTTACAGCCCTATCAGTATGATGACTTATTGGAAATGTTCTGTGACCCTAACAGTCTTTTGAAGAAGTTTCCTGACTGACAGTTATTTCCTAGTGATTTCAGTTTAAAGAATAAATGCAATAATCTGCCATTATAAACTTGGGAAGATGGACAAACCCCCTTTTCCCTGGATAAACAGTCCTCTTCCATTTCTTCTTCCAAATGTGATGCTGGACATAAATGCAAACCTCTGAATTATAAACACTTTGTATGGACCCATATAGCTAGATATTAAAGTGTTCCTTTCTTTGGAGAATTAAAATAGCCAAAATTGACATGTCTATCCTTTTCTATGTTTTAAAGCATCTGCCTTGTACAAAGTTAAATTTCTGTTCTATCTGGGTAATTAGGAGGAGAATAAACTTGCAGTCTATCTCTTTATGGCCTCCAAATATGTGAGGTTTTAGGTTCCAGCCCTGGCCAAGTATTTAACAGCCTTCATTTTACATCTGTGAAAAGAGGAGACTGGCCATCTACTACTTTGGAAAGTTCTTCAGACCAGACTGCCAGGTGTTTCATGTACTTTATTTATTTCTGTATGCATGTATGTCAACCAGGATAGTCTTACTGGGTCATACATGACTCCTTTTCAGCAGAGTTCTGAGGCAAAAAGCTCAGGATAATTAAACATAGAAAATTATAGTGAATATAGAAATAGTAGTGGAAACATAACTGACAAAAAAAATCTATCAAGTAGTGAAATAGTATTTAAAATTTCAGAAAACAGTAAAAGAAAGTCAAAAATACATTATGACATGAAGACAAAAGTTCTGGAGAGTAATACATAATAGAGGAACAATGCAATTAATGCATGACTAACAAATGTAAAATATCTACAACAGTGAAACAATATATACATATATACTTTTCAAACAGAGTAGGAAAACATTGAGAAAGTTTATTTATCTGGATGAACATAACCAAGAACAGATCAGAAAATGTATAAGTAATGGCTGGGATTTATTAACAATTCTGTAGGCTTTATATGAAGCTTATACAATGTTTACATGTCAGAGCAATGATCAGCAGCGCTAATCACATATGTATGCTGCCCACCCGGCTGACATGAATACAAGCCCATTTTCTTGGTTAGCAGCAGTGATGGCAACCATGAAAGCGTGTTAAGCAGCATGAGCAAATGCAGTAAACAAACATGCCTTTCTGTGGGGAAACCTGTTAAGCATGCTCATGGAGACAGTACAAAAGGGTACATGGAGCAGTTAATGACAGCAAGCAGGCAAAGTGTGCTGAGTGCAATGTGCACCCAAAATCAAAGATATGAATACAGAAATATGCAAGAGGAGAGGTTAAATGTTCAACTTGTACTAAGATAATTTGTTTAAATGTGCCTATGTCAGTTTTGTAAAATTGTACAATATGTATGTCATAATAATTAATGGTGGTCAAACTTCCTGGGCAAATTTATGTAAATAAAAACAGACATGATAATGTAGGATGTGAGAATTACAAAGTAACATTGTAATGGAAGGGAATAAATAAGACATAAATGTGATTAAGATGCTGAGCTGAGATGACAATACTATCTGTCCACAAGCCCTTTTTCCCATTTTTGCACATGGAGTCAGGGTGTCACTTCAACAGCGATGACCACCTATTGTCAAGGATTACCCTGGTGGGTGGCTTTGAGGTAATATTTGCATAGCCTGCATTTCATCTATATAACATGTTTGAAAATAAGAATGGCTCATAAGCCACACACTCCTTTTGCAAGAATCTAACACATGTCATCATTGTTACCATTGAGCTGTGTATTAACTGTGTTCCCCACAGAAATAGAAATAACACATGTAGAGGAAGGATCACCCTTGAAGAGAATTATATGCTTTCAAATTCTAATGGGTATGGATCCCATGTGTAGGGGTGTGTGGCCTTACAAATGTGGGAGTAGAATGTGCCACATGCAATATCCTTGCCAACGGCACTCTTGTCTGCACAGCTATCAGGGAGAGTGATAAGAACAGATGCAAACATCACATTATGATGCCATTTATTCCATACAGCTGTGTATTGTCTTTATCTTCTACAGGAGATAACAATGGATGTTGTCATAAAACATCTGAAATTAATGTGTGACTTAAGAAGGGATCCCTGATAATGAATGTCATATTAGCATGTCAGACTAATGGCAGTTAATTTTCTATGCTTATGTGCACACAACGTTTCTTGATGAAGGAAGGTTTCTCTATATTTTTGGGCGCATACTACACAAGAACTGTAACACACTTGTGTACAATGCACAACTCATTCCACGTGCCACAGGAGCACTCTCACCATGAAAATGGAAGAGCAAATGTTCTTCTGCCATGAAATCAAATCATAACGTTCACATGTATTTATGCAGCCTATCATTGGACAATACTGATGTGATTTAATGGTTATTTTGTGATATATCAGAACATTCACACAAAATGACCCCCTATGCTAGAATTGAACATCAAGCTGTACAACTCCTTCAACAAAAAATATGTGTATGGATCACATACACAACAGTAGAACTGTCATCACAGCTTTTGAGTTCCTCCTATGTGACGTTATTACATCAGATACACTTTATTTGCCCATAATTTATATCTGATAAAGTGGATCTGGGGAAGCCTCTGCTACTCTATATGGACACATTAGAAATGGGAGGGGGGGGTCATTCCTGCATAACAGTTAAGGACATTTAATGCTGGTTTTGAGCACTTGAGTAAGTGTTTAGAAATCAACCCAATGGTGGGATCAATGAATGTGCCACAATGTAAGTGCATCACCAGTTGTGATATGCATGGTTGTGTAAAAGCATTACATCATGTTAATGAATCGAGGAATATGTGTTCCTGTAATTACTTTGAAATAATCTTGCTGTATGTTAGACAACATTGCCTGATACTAGGTATACCCAAACCCACCTGAGGCCTCCTGCTGTTGTCTCTGTGATGGTAGAACAACAATTATGTAAAAAGTGGATATAATCTCATATTGGAACACATGCTGTAATTAGGCAACACAACACATTACATCATCTCATATCCTCAGTCCTGAGGAGGCGTACAGCAACTGGTATAGAAGGAAAATCTAATCAACTGACAGCATCAGTCTACAAATACAGCATTTAAAAATGAAAATTAGAATAAACTCTTGTAATAGGAAACAATATTTACACATAATAATAGCACATGTGGGTGACAGCACTGTTAACAACATGTGCACTGAGTGTAAGTAACAATGTCAGGATTTGAACTATATCCCTAACATCACAAGACACATAAGGTTTGCTGAAACATAAGCGTCACTCAAGATTTATTTTTTTTAACTGTGATACTACACATTTCAGTGGATGACATTAGCACTGTGTGTTAGTACATCAACATTTCCACTAAAAAGTGGTTGCACAGCACAAACACACTATATAGATATGCATCATATATGTATTTACAGCTTGTTCTGCACAGTAAGAGAAATAAACACACACTCACAGAAGGGAGTCATTCCTGTATTTGACTTCACTACCTATGTACTGAAACAATCAACACACAATTGCATTATACACGCATGCTGTAGAAGTCTGACTGCATGGGATTAGCACTGGATCTTTGAAGGGATGCCATCAGCTGTGCCATCCAAGGAGATGTGTTAATAGATTCATCGATTAGTACTTGGCTGACTGCTGTTGTGCACCATTTTAAGCCTAGCCAATTACCCCATATGAGAATCAAACCCTGCACCTTGTACCTGTAAAGGAAATACTTTAACTATTATGCCAAATTAACTTCTATATGTAGTATTCTAAATGTTGGCAATACAAATGTGTAACACACTCCTACTTGAATTTACATTTACACACACAGTCACAAAGTTCTCACTGCTGTATTTGAACTCCTTATCTATCTACTTACAACGTTGCCCATTCGATTCTCAGTTAGAGCATCTTCTGTGTGGCGACATGAGTGAACGGGCGTTCCTTCATTGAAGGTTGTGCGTTAGACCCGGCAAGCCAGCACGTAAAACTCTACTGCCAATCATTAGCGGACTGGAGTTCCACTGTGGCGACCCCTAACTGGGAAAAGCCAAAAGACACAACAACAATCTATCTACTTACAATTTACATACAAGTGTAGTACACATGTGCACCAGAGAATAAGTTTGACTTCAGGAGTGTGAGAGTATGTTTTTGAAAGGATTACCTTATCAAGGTGTTGCAGACAGTATGTGTTTGTGGACAGAGGGAAAAGGGGATGTGGGGTTCATGTGACCTTGTAAATGTTTCTCCAGAGTTGGAGTCAAATGAGCATAGCTGTTGAATTAATCCTCCAGTAATGTTATGGCCCCACCATCACTCACACACAATTTTACTACTTTGAAATTAGAATCCCCTATCCAATTACACTATCTAGAGGAGTTATGCTATTTAGGGGATGCAATACTTTATGCAAGTACCACTGAAGAAGTCTGATTTCTATAATGTGAGAGTGTATTTTGTAGAAGATGGCATCATTGTTGTGTTGCTGAGAAGATGATTTTGGGAAAAGGGTCTGACATTGATGTGGACTCAACATTCAGTGTGATATTATCTCCAGACTGTTCGCTGAATCAGGACAGCAATATATAAGGTCATACTTACCTGACTCTATAAACAACCACTCATACACATACACCCACACCCCCACACCCCCCCCACACACACACACACAGGCACACACACACACACACACCGACACATACCCACACACACCCACACACACACACACACACACACACACACACACACACACACACACACATGCACGAGCTGTGATTGCTGTAAGAGTAGAATCCCTAACTTATCTATTTATACATTCATACAATAGAAGTCAGACGTCTTCAGTGGTGATTCAGCAATCACCACTGAAGACGTCTGACTTCTATTGTATGAGAGTGCACTTTATAGAGGATGAAATTGTTGTTGTGTTGCAGAGAAGATGATGTTGGGAGAACAGTCTGACAATGATGTTGACTCACTGCTAAATGTAAAACTTCTTCCAGATTGTCATGCTTACCTGGCTCTATACCAAACCACTTATGAACAGACACAGGTTGACTGCTGTGAGAGTAAAACTCTTTACTTTTCTAGTTACTCAATCTAGAGGACACAGTACTTGACTCAAGTGCCACCAAAGAAGTCTGATATCTATAGTGTGATAGTGCAGAGTGCATAAGATTAGGTTCTCATTCTGTGTCAGATAACATATTGTGCTGCTGAAGTTTTTGGGCTAAGCCATATTTGTTGATTTGAAGAACCATGTGCAATCTTCTGATCAATAATAAATACATGCTGCTGACTTAGGTCAGCTATGCTGTCATTAATGCGTATAACAGAAACAAGACTGACTTACCTGCTTTACATGATGTCGTATAGATGAGACACACACACACACATACACTTGTAAAGCGCAGGATGGACAATGAAGCCTTAATGGCTCATCAGGTTAGGATGATGGAATGTGTACCTTAATGAATGCTATTATTAACAGCAATTTGTTTTTTTCAAGATGGTGGGGCGCACAGTCATGGCAGTACTATGGTCTCCTTTTTGGTGCTTATTTTCTGTGTTGTTTGTGTTCATATGTATGTTCTTTACTGTTAGGTTCAGTCAGGCTGATCTTAGATACAGTCTGCAAGATCTCTTGCATATTGGATTTCAGAGCCATCAAGCTGCTACAAGTGAATTATTACACTCAAACATACCAGAGGAAAGAGCAAGAACACCAGGCTTTCCTTTGTCAGTCCAGATAGAGACAAAGGTGGAGAAAACACCGGAAACAAAAGCTTGGCTGCAGGTCTAACCTACATGCTAGGCTAAGGAAGCGTCCTCACAAACTACCTCTTCCCAGCATATTGCTTGTTAATACCAGCTCTATCACAAACAAAATGGATGAACTTCAGCTACAGATTTCGAGAACAAACTTGTAAGAGACTGTTGCATTTTATTATTTACGGAGACATGGTTACACCTGTGTATATCAGATGCAGCCATTAAGCTGGCAGGCCTCACAGCTTTTCAGTAGGACAGGAATAAAGACTCAGGTAATAGCAGAGGTGGAAGGCTTTGCATCTATGCGAATAACAGCTATTGTACCAATGCAACAATTGTAGACAGTTACTGCTCTCCTGATCTGGAGTGTATGACAATCAAATACAGGCCCTTTTATTTACCCAGGGAGTTCACTGCTGTTATAGTTACTCTTGTTTAGATTCCACCAGATGCTAATGCCTGCAGGTCACCTGTTTGACACCATTAACTTGCAACAAAACATTTATCCTGAAGCTGTTCATATCATAGCTGGTGATTTCAGTAAGATGGATTTAAAGTCAGTTCTCCCCAAATTTCATCAGTGCATCAAATGTGCAACCAGGGGGGAAAATACAGTAGACAAAGCCTACTCAAATATCAAGGAGTACTATATGGCAGAACAGCTTCCTCATCTAGGTCAGTCAGACCATTTATCCATTCTTTTTGGCTCCAGCAAACACTCCTCTCATGAGAAAAGACTAGATTACTACAAAGATTGTTAAAATATGGCAGGAAGGTGCCCTCTTGCCATTATAGGATTGCTTTGACAGAACTAACTGGGACATTTTCAAGAATCAGGATTTGGCAGAGTACACAGTAACAGCACTCTGCTACATAAAAACCTGCATTGACAATGTCACTGTAAGCAAGCACATTCATGTATACCCTAAGCAGAAGCCCTGGATGACAAAGGAGATCAGATGTCTCCTCAAGCACCATAATACAGCCTTCAGGTCTGGCAATAGAGTCCTTTACAGTGTGGCTAGAGCCAACCTAAAGAAAGCCATCAGAGAGGCTAAAGTGGGCTATAAAAGAATGATAGAGGACCACTTTACCAACAAGGACCCACAATGACTATGGCAAGGTATTCAGGACATCACCAATCATAAAGCCAGTAACTGTATGGCTGTTGATGGAGATGCCCCAATGGCAGAAGAACTTAATTATTTCTTCACCCATTTTAAGGTGGAAACAGCAAAGACAATCATGCTTAGTCACCAGCAGATAGGCCTCAGCAATCTCACATCATCTATACCAGCCTCCTATAACCAGACCTTCACAATAAAAGAGCACAATGTAAGACGTGCTCAAAGCAGTTAATCCAAGAAAGTCTACTGGCCCTGATGGATTGACTGGATGTTTGTTGAAAGAATTTGCAGACCAGCACTATGGGTCTTCACAAAGATCTTTAACCTGTCTCTAAGTCTACTATTCCATCTTGTCTGAAGTCAACTATGATCATTGCACTGCTGTGGAAACCTGTCATCAGTAGTCTTAATGACTACCATCCAGTGGCACTTATTCCAGTCATCATGAAGTATTTTGAACAACTGGTTCTGCAACACATCAAGGAAAGTTTCCCAGTTTTCTCGGATACACACCAGTATGCTTACAGAGCAAATAGGCCTATAGAAGATGCCATCTCCACTGCCTTACACACTGCACTTTGGCATCTTGAGCAGCAGTGAATCTATGGGAAGATGCTCTTTATATACTTTAGTTCAGCTTTTAATACAGTTATCCTGGATAGACTGTTCACTAAACTTGCTGGCCAAGTACTTTCAGAATCTACCTTGTATTGTATTGAAAACTTTTTGGCTAACTGTCCTCAGATGGTTAGACTAGGCCCTTAACTCTCCTCCATTCTCAGGCTAAACACTGGTGTCCCACAATGCTGTGCACTGCGCCCCCTTCTGTATACTCTTTACACTCATGACTGCGTTCCCTCTCATTCCACTAATAACATTATGAAGTTTGTAGAGTACACCACAGAGGCTGGACTTATTTCAGGAGGAGAAGAGACAACATATTGAGATGAAGTTCAAAGACTGGCTGAATAGTGTACTGAGAATAACCTTGCCCTGAACTCTGACCAAACAAAGGAACTCATAATAGATTTACAGAGGCACAATGCAGAGTACAACTCAATATTCATCAATGGAGACTTTGTGGAAAGGGTTCCTGCCTTCAAGGTACTAGGTGTACATGTGGCAGAAGATCTCTCTTGGTCAATAAACACCACGGGGGGAGTCAAGAAGGTAAAGCAGAGACTCCATTTCCTGATGATCCTCAGGAAAACAACTTGCAGGGGAAGTTATTGGTGTCTTATTTACTGCTGTTTTATTGAAAGTTTGCTGACATGGTGCATTTCTACATGTTATACCAACCGCTCAACTACAGACAGGAAGGCACTTCAAAGGATCATTAATTCTGCCCAGAAAATCATTGGCTGCTCATTGCCCTCTTTGGAGGAACTCTTCAGGTCTCACTATCTTAGCAGGACAACCAACATCTTGAAAGACCTTTCTCACCCTGGATATAACATGTTTAAGCTTCTGCCTTCTGGCAGATGGTTTAGGTCCATTCCATCTTGGACAACCAGACTTAAGAGCAGTTTCTATCTCAGAGACATATGTGAACTGAACAATGCTAAATACTCACACTGAGTACAAATAATAGCCATTTTCACTATAAGGTATATGTTTACATTCCTGCACATCTTATTTTATTCCTTTCATGTACAATATACCCAGCTGTAATAATAATAGTTGTTTACTGCATTGCATTGCAGTATATTGTTTCATTTGGTGTTGTATTTGTATTGTACTTTCTTGTTTGTTCATGTTAATTACATGTGAATGCACCTTAGGAGGATTGCTAAGAATTTTATTGTACCTGTGCAATGACAAAATATTATTATCTATGTTATCTATCTTATCTATCCAATCATGCATGGACAATGTGCGCTATGAATACCGAACAATACATAATGTTCCAATACAATAGGGCTAAGTAATGATGAAGTATGTGTGCCAAGGCTCTATGTGGTTGTATATCATTAGGGTAAGTAATGATGAAGTATGTGTTCCAAGGCTCTATGCGGTTGTATATCAGTGGGGTAAGTAATGATGAAGTATGTGAGCCAAGGCTCTATGTGGTTGTATCTTTTGATAAATCCAAAACTGGTCTTTTATTATACGAGAACAAAAACACTAAAACCACGTATCACAAGCGCTTTCGCTCGGATGTTCCGAGCTTTTTCAAGTTGGTAAAAAAATGTGAAACATCAGTTTAAATAGCTGCTTGTGTTAATTAAACAATTTTGTAATTAAAGTGCTATTCAATTACAGACCGACCATTCAAGTAGAAAACTCATTGCAGGAGTACATAAAACTTTCCTTTGATAATAACTTACATTTTTTTCAATGCATGCAATATGAATATTCATTTTAATGCATTGAAAAAAATGTAAGTTATTATCAAAGGAAAGTTTTATGTACTCCTGCAATGAGTTTTCTACTTGAATGGTCGGTCTGTAATTGAATAGCACTTTAATTACAAAATTGTTTAATTGTTTAATTAACACAAGCAGCTATTTAAACTGATGTTTCACATTTTTTTACCAACTTGAAAAAGCTCGGAACATCCGGAAAGCGCTGTGATACGTGGTTTTAGTGTTTTTGTTCTCGTATAATAAAAGACCAGTTTTGGATTTATCAAAAGGTGTTGGCTCAGCTTCGTGGTCTTAACTTTTGTTCCTGGTTCCGTTCTCTCTATTGGTTTGGCTTCTATGTGGTTGTATATCTTTAGGGTAAGTAATGATGATGTACATGTGCCAAGGGTCTATGTGGTTGTATATCATTATGGATAAGTAATGATGAAGTATGTATGCCAAGGTTTTATTTGGTTGTATATAATTATAGTAAGTAATGATGAAGTATGCATACCAAAGCTCTTTGTGGTTGTAAATCATTAGGGTAAGTAATGATGAATTATGTGAGCCAAGGCTCTATGTGGTTGTATATCATTAGGGCAAGGAACTGATGAAGTATGTGTGCCAAGGCTCTATGTGATTGTATATCATTAGGGTAAGTAATCATGAAGTATGTGTGCCAAGGCTCTATGCGGTTGTATATCACTAGGGTAAGTAATGATGAAGTATGTGTGCCAAGGCTCTATGTGGTTGTATATCATTATAGTAAGTAATGATGAAGTATGCGTACCAAGGCTCTTTGTGGTTGTGTATCATTAGGGTAAGTAATGAAGTATGTGTGCCAAGGCTCTATGTGGTTGTATATCATTAGGGCAAGGTTCATAGGTTCATAGGTTGGTACTAGGCTATCAGCCCTAGGGCCTATAGAAGCCTAGCCATAACAATTCTCTGGCTATTTCTTCCCACACTATTTACTTCCCCAGACCCCTGTCTAGCAGGGCAACTGACATGATCCCCAGGGTGAATTTCCTTTCTCCCATCCAATTGTCAAGGTTCCTTTTGAAAAGGGCCAAAGAGGCACTCTGTTTGACATGTATGGACAATCTATTCCAGAGTCTGGGGAGTCTCTGGGTCAGGAACCTATACTTCCAGCATGTTTTCTTTATTGTGATGACAAGGTTTAGATCCCTGGAGCATGTGGCTCTGAGAGATTGGGATTTCTTTAAGTGTAGCATGTCCAACAGCTCTGGGTTTGACATGGCCTTGTATGTTAAGCAGAGATCACCTCTGAGTAGACAATATGCGACAGAGTATAGCTGGAGGTTTTTAAGGCGGTCAGCGTAGGGCATCCGCTTTAAGCCTGTGGTTCTTTTAGTGAGGTATTTATGTGGCCTTTCCAGTTGTTGCAGATGTCTTGAGAGGTACATATCAAACGGGGCATTGTATTCTATAATGGGTCTAATGAGGGATGAGTACAGTGGGACAATGACCTCCTTTTTTTTGGATGAAAAGCCCTTAGTGATGAGGTGTGCCACATAGAAGGATTTCCTGACTGTTGTGGCGATGTGGTTATCGAAGGTAAGACCACTGTCCACCTGTGTCCCTAAGTCTCTTATGACACTTTTGGTGCTTATTGTACTGCCACCTACATGGTAATTCATGGATACATGTTTTTTCCCAAAGGGGATAACTATATGTTTCTTGGCATTGAGCTTGAGCCCATGGCTCTGGCACCAAGCATCTGTTTCTGTAAGGCCCTTTTGTAGAGTATCCACATCATTTGGGGATTCAATAATGGCTCCCAGTTTGCAGTCATCTGCGAACTTTGTTAGCCAGAGTCCCTTAGTGTTGGCCTGTACTTCAGAGAAGTAGATGCCAAACAAGAGCGGTCCCAGAACTGAACCCTGAGGTACTCCACTTGTCACTTGCCTGGAGCTGGATTTGGAGTCGGCTACTTTTACAGTGTGGGTTCTATCAGTAAGCCAGTTAGCAACCCATTGGGTGATGTAGTGATTAATGCCCAGCTTAGTAAGTTTATCTATGATTCCATAGTGGGGGATGGTGTCAAAGGCCTTGGCAAGGTCTAGATAGGCTGTGTGGACCACCTTACCCTTGTCCATGGGTCTGGAGACTGATTTGAAGAAGTCAATCAGGTTCAGGAGACAAGATCGGCCCTTTACGAACCGAAACTGGGTGGGGTCCATTGTTTGAAGTTTGCCAATGTCTTTGTTTATAAGTTCCATGATAATACGCTCCATGGCCTTGCAGATAAGGCTTGTCAGACTGATGGGATGGGAGTTTCCAGGATCCAAGGTGGATCCCCCCTTGTAGAGTGGGATAACTGTAGCTCTGCGCCACTCAGTGGGCACGAAACCTGAGGTGATGCTATGATTAAACATGACACTTAGGTGAGGTGCCAGTTCATATTGTAGTTCATGTAGTACACAGCCCAGGATGTCATCTGGTCCCATGGATGCTGTATTCTTAGCTTTGGAGAGTGCGTTTTTTACCTGTGTGACCGTTATTACCGGAATTTGGCAATCTTCCGGTGTTGAGATGGGCCATTTAGGGGGTGAGAGGGGGTGAAGTTGGCACTGAATCGATCTGCCAGGATATTGGCAATATCCTTGGGATCAGTATATTTAATGTCATTCTGTTTTAGCTCAGAGCAGATCTGAGCATTGCCATTTAGATTTTTGACATAGTTATAGAATGCCTTGTGGTTGTTTTTGGAATCTTTGGCAATTTTATTTTTCTAACTAGCTTTGGAGGATTTTATGAGGGATCTCAGTTTCTTACTGAGGCTGGTAAGGGAACTTTTTGCATCTTTCTGCAACAGTTTCTTCCTTTTGTTGTAAAGTTTGTTTATGGCAGGGGACCACCAGATTGGCTTCCTTTTTTTGGACGAGAGCATCTTGGTTCTATTTGGGATGGCACGATTCATGCATGATTGGATGTGCTCGTATAGTGCCTTAGTGTAGGATTCAGCAGTTGAACTTTCAGTTCCTGTCTGCATGGGTGTCATGAAGTTTGTCACTTCTGACTTGAGTAGCATGAAGTTGGCTTTGGAGAAGTTTTTATGGAGGTTTCCTTACTGGGGGGTGGGGCTGGGATGTGGATGTTAAGGGTGATTAGCTTATGGTCAGACCTGACTAATGAGGGGGTGACCATAGGTGTGGAGCATCGATTTCCCATGTTGGTAATGACCAGGTCTAGGATACTGTAGCCCCTGTTGGGACTATGGATTAGTTGATCCATGGAATTGGAATTTATGAATTCCAAGAACTGTTGGGCAAAGGTGTTGGTACATGAGTAGTTTTCCCAGCTAATGGCAGGGTAGTTAAAATCACCCAGTATTAGGGTGTTTGGTTCTATCTTAATATTTTCCAGTATGTTTAGACTGGAAATGATGAAGTATGTCTGCCAAGGCTCAATGTGATTGTATATCATTAGGGTAAGTAATGATGAAGTATGTGTGCCAAGGGTCTATGTGGTTGTATATTACTAGATTAAGTACTGATGAAGTATGTGTGCCAAGGCAGTATGTGGTTGTCTATCATTAGAGCTAAGTAATGATGAAGTATGTGAGCCAAAGCTCTATGTGGTTGAATATCATTATGGTAAGTAATGCTGAAGTATGTGTGCCAAGGCTCTATGTGGTTGTATATCACTAAGGTAAATAATGATGAAGTATGTGTGCCAAGGCTTTATGTGGTTGCATATCATTAGGGCTAAGTAATGATGAAGTATGTGTGCCAAGGCTCTATGTGATTGTATATCATTAGGGTAAGTAATCATGAAGTATGTGTGCCAAGGCTCTATATGATTATATATCATTATGGATAAGAAATGATGAATTATGTATGCCAAGGCTCTATGTGGTTGCATTTCATTAGGGTAAGTAATGAGTACATATGCCAAGGCTCTATGTGGTTGTATATCATTAGGGCTAACTAATGAAGAAGTATGTGTGCCAAGGCTCTATGTGGTTGTATATCATTAGAGTAAGTAATGATGAAGTATGTGTGCCAAGGCTCTATGTGGTTGTATATCATTAGGGCTAACTAATGATGACGTATGTGTGCCAAGGCTCTATGTGGTTATATTTAATTAGGGTAAGTAATGATAAAGTATGTGTGCCAAGGCTCTATATTGTTGTATATCATTAGGGCTAACCAATGATGATGTATGTGTGCCAAGGCTCTATGTGGCTGTATATCATTAGGGTAAGTAATCATGAAGTATGTGTGCCAGGGCTCTATGTGGTTGTATATCATTGGGGCAAAGAAATTATGAAGTATGTGTGCCAAGGCTCTATGTGGTTATATATCATTAGGGTAAGTAATCATGAAGTATGTGTACCAAGGCTCTATGTTGTTGTATATCATTAGGGTAAGTAATCATGAAGTATGTGTGCCAAGGCTCTATGTGATTATATATCATTATGGCTAAAAAATGATGAAGTATGTGTGCCAAGGCTCTATGTGGTTGTGTATCATTAGGGTAAATAATGATGAAGTATGTGTGCCAAGGCTCTATGTGGTTGAATATCATTATGGTAAGTAATACTGAAGTATGTGTGCCAAGGCTCTATGTGGTTGTATATCATTAGGGTAAATAATGATGAAGTATGTGCCAAGGCTCTATGTGGTTGCATATCACTAGGGTAAGAATGATGAAGTATGTGTACCAAGGCTCTATGTTGTTGTATATCATTAGGGTAAGTAATCATGAAGTATGTGTGCCAAGGCTCTATGTGATTATATATCATTATGGCTTAAAAATGATGAAGTATGTGTGCCAAGGCTCTATGTGGTTGTGTATCATTAGGGTAAATAATGATGAAGTATGTGTGCCAAGGCCCTATGTGGTTGAATATCATTATGGTAAGTAATACTGAAGTATGTGTGCCAAGGCTCTATGTGGTTGTATATCATTAGGGTAAATAATGATGAAGTATGTGCCAAGGCTCTATGTGGTTGCATATCACTAGGGTAAGAATGATGAAGCATGTGTGCCAATGCTCTATGTGGTTATATATCTTTAGGGTAAGTAATGATTAAGTACATGTGCCAAGGCTCTACGTGGTTGTATATTATTAGGGCTAAGTAATGATGAAGTATGTGTGCCAAGGCTCTATGTCATTGTCTATCATTATAGTAAGTAATGATGAAGTATGTTTACCAAGGATCTATTTGGTTGTACATCATTAGAGTAAGTAATGATGAAGTATGTGTGCCAAGGCTGTATGTGGGTGTCTATCATTAGGGCTAAGTAATGATGAAGTATGTTTGCCAAGGCTCTATGTGGTTAAATATTATTATGTTAAGTAATGATGAAGTATGTGTGCCAAGGCTCTATGTGGTTGTATATCATTATGGTAAGTAATGATGAAGTATGTGTGCCAAGGCTTTATGTGGTTGTATATCATTAGGGTAAATAATGATGAAGTATGTGTGCCAAGGCTCTATGTGGTTATATGTCATTATGGTAAGTAATTATGAAGTATGTGTGCCAAGGCTTTATGTGGTTGTATGTCATTAGGGCTAAGAAATGATGAAGTATGTGTGCCAAGGTTGTATGTGGTTGTATATCATTAGGACTAAGTAATCATGACGTATGTGTACCAACACTCTATGTGGTTGTATATCATTAGGGTACATAATGATGAAGTGTGTTTGGCAAGGGTCTATGTGGTTGTATATCATTGGTAAGTGTAACTGCTGCAATGCAGACCTAAATGTACAGAATGAAGGTTTCAGTCAACCATTTTACTTGTGTACAATAAGTAATTTTCAAGTAATGAATTAATAACATACTGTAACAATGCCTATATTTGTTTAGAATCTCTTCCTAAAGCACAGTGCTGAGAAGTTTGTTAGTGTGGATGTTGGCAACATATTAGTAAATGCATGATTCTAACCTGAGGTGCTGAACTTGAATATGAAGTGGCAGTGCTCAGTAGTGCTTACAGCCAATTTTTGCCCAAATAAGAATCAGACAATAAATGGTCTGATTGTGATTAAATGTAAAACAGATGTGCTTTGTTAAAATGTTTAACATGTCATGATGTCAACAGTTGTCATGGTAGTATTTGCACAATGCCTTGTTGATATGCACTTTGCATGCTTTACTCTACCTTTGACATGTTAGGGCCAAAGATTTATTCAAAAATGAATTGTTGCGATTACCTTCCTCATTTGCGTGATGTTAGGCGGTGAGTAAACAAGGGTCACTGCTGAAGGAAAAAAGTGAAAACTTTAATTTGTTCTGCCCCCTGTAGCACAAACAGGCTTACCAGTCATGCAGAGCTTTCAGCACTCTGGACTGTACTGAGTGTAGAAAATCCACCTGCCGTCTAACTTTCTTTGTGACACAAGGAGTAAGCGTAATGAGGTAAATGAAAAAAAGGAAAGCTGAAAGCGGGTTCGAGTCCAGTATGCAAATAATTTTACAAAGGATGTGACTATGTGAATATTACAAGTAATTTTGATTGTGACTGTAAGACTACATAAGAATGACTATTATGAATATGTTGCTTGCCCAAACTGTGTCAGTAATGTGTTCTGAAATAAACTCTTATACCTATTGTATATAAGACCTGCTTCAAGGAAAATCATAAGTTAATTGGAACAGCAACACCTCCGCAATCTCAAGTCACATGAGCTACTATATTATTATTCTATATTTATTCTATATCCAATTAAAAACATATCTGCAAGCTTGAGTCGAACCTTACATCATTGCATTTACACCTTGTGCGAAAGGTAAGATGTAGAATGTATTCCCTTACTGCTGTTCAAAAGTGCTTATCAGTGTGCACTACTGTCACACTAAAATGTGAAAACGATGGCATTCCAAATTAAATTTCTCAGTTTTTGTCTTGAGCAGTGGACTCTCATTCATGAAAATGATTAACCCAGTAAAAGAAAAAAATTGTCATTAGTAGCAAACATCAGCGAATAATAATGAAAATGCAACATTGGGGGTTTCCTTACATTGTCTGTCTTACAACCTGATCATATGCTCAGGAAATATGCATTTACTCTCCTAAACAGCACATTATCTAAATTTGAACCCTCAGTTCAGATCAGTAACAACAGACATTCACTTGTGTTTCGTATGACTCTGCTACCAACTTAGAGGAGGAATCAGAAAATATTCATTTCATAGAGGTCTGATTTATTCCCTTTCTCGTTTGCTTGAACATGCGTAGATGAATGTCATATTGACAACATATTTAAGCTAATAATAGCCCACACCATATTAAGGTAAGGTTGGCAACATTGTAGCTATTCTTCTCCTTATTTTAGTGTATCTGCCTCTTCTCTCAACTTGACTAATAGAAATGCAATGGCATGCATATTTCTTTGGAGCTTTGTTTCAATGTGTAATATAGCTGATTAGCATTCAAGAGCAAATTTTAATCAGAGGATAGAGAATGTGCTATTATTGAAAGAATATCAGTGACACAACCACTGCAAAGAGAAGAGTCTTTTTCAATATTGTTTTTGCAGTACTTAGAATAATCATTAACACTTTCAAGAATTAGCAAATAACAGTTGTCACTGCTCCTTCCTGCAGGCCAAGAGCAGGGTCTATATCAGTTCTCCAAAAACCTTTCCCAGTGAACGCAACTTTGTCGACCCATATTCAGTAAAATTCACTTATGCAATTCACTGAATACTTACAGGGCAAAGACGATGTAGGCCAACTATACAACTTTGCCCTTTTTACCACTGTAGTGCGATCTCAGTTGGTATATTTAGTTAGGGAGGTGTGGGGGGCACAGCCCCCTACATCGGGAGATCTGGGGGCATAGCCCCCCATGGGTGGGTTTGGTTTAGCTAAATTTGGATCCATTGGGTTGCAGGGCAAGTATTTGTTTGTCCTTTAAGTATTCAGCAAATCGTGGAAGTGAATTTCGCCGAATATGATTGACGAAGTTGTGTTTGCTGGAAAGTCTTTTTGGTGAACTGATATATACCCCTGGGGCATATGCATTCAACCATGTAGCTTTATACCCAATGTTTACCTCTCCCACACCACACGAGAATTTTTGTATTCAGGAATGCTAATGATTTAACATCTCAATAGCATCTTCACAGTGCTCAGAGCACTGAATATACAGTATATAAAGGTAATGGTGTAGCTATGGAAGTTGAAAGAGAGGAGACTGCTTTCATACAGGTACAGATAACCTTACTGGTATTTACTTTGAGGTGATTTTTCCACAAATTACTGCATTTTTCATAATATGTTTGTGTTCTTCATTAACTGTTTACATTTTCATATTTGGAATGTATTTCAATATGGAATAGAATTTTATTTTTTTATCTGCATGCCTTTTTTATTCACTTCTGGAATAATCCAATATGTCAGCTCTTGCTCTGCTTTCAACATTTTGAATGAATGATATGGTTACATCAAAATACTGTGTTATCATTTGCTCTTGGAATTTCACCAGTTAGTTCAGACAGGTATATTGCGTTTATTATCAACTTCAAGGTGTTGTACATATGTAGCTAACAGAGATATTAGGCTTCTCAGATTTCCCAGGGTGACCTCCACAACAGTGGAGAGGCCAATGATAATTGATTGGTATTTGTACTTTGAATTCTTACCTATTTATTGATAATAGTGTCATCCAGTAGTAAGTTACATAACTGCTGTCCTTATTACAGAAATGTTAACAGAATGGATGTAATGTTAATTTATTACATTTTTAGGAGGACTGATTTAACTTGTGTGTAGTCGTAAATGAGGATTGTATGCCCAGTTGTTTTGTGTTGATGATGGATGCACAGATTTTATTTGAGGATAATAATTTTCTTTGTGCTACAAATGTGTCTAGTCTTTTTTCTGTTTCATGTCATACAGGGTTATAGTACCCAGTAAAACAAAACAGCAGTTCACCTCACAACCATGGAAAAGTGCAACCGATTTATTAAAACAAAATGAGCTAAAAAGCTTAAAAATACCATCTCCATTTGCCATTTAAATACAGGCCTCTAATCATGAGTAACAAAACAGTCATGTGATCAAAATGCATTTTCCAAAACATACTTTTTTATAGGCTCATACAAGGATAAGTGCCCTGAAAGACATTTTAAGCCTAGCCAATATTCTATAGTCAAAATCAAACCCAGTACCTTGAGTTTATGAGGTGATGCTCTTAACAATTTTAACAAACCCACCAACCTCTTATGCATTAATACATTTAAAATATATAATTTATCATTTAAAAAACATTTTAAATCAGTTTTAATAAAACAGCATTTAATTTTTACATCAGATGTATTTCCTATATTGTCTTAGCTTTAAAACTGATTTTATACTCACTCATTCATTTAACCCCAGAAACATATCTGTCTGCAACCTAGTTATTAATTTATATTCAACATTCCCAGTTTCTGCTGCATAACCATCACCCCTAGTGCATTCAGACATTACCTGAAAGGCAGCAAATTTGAAACTACGTACGTTCGTACTCTCTCTGTGATATATGTTTAAATAAAAAGTTTGTTTTATTTCTCTTTTTATTTCTGGCAAATGATCACCTGTTTGTTCCTTCAATCTGCGGTTCATTTCCCCCACATAATACACATCACATACATCATGCAATGCAATGTAAATGTGGTTTTTTGTATTACAATGGGCATATACTGTTAGGTGATATATTATGGAAGGAACTGATAAAACAGATGTGAGCACATACAAAATGATATCTATTAATAGTCTGAACAATGATGCAGTGATCAGGATAGTGTCCAATTCAGTTATAACATTTGGTCCAGTGGATTTTCCCATCCTGTTAAAAGATGGCCCTTTAACCATGTGACTGCAAATGAACAGGGGCCACAACAAGAGAAATGGAGGAAAAACTGGAGGAGGAAGAGACACAGATCCAATAACATGCAGCTGCTCACATTAAAAAGAAAGGCAACACCACCCAGTATTATCTATAACCTTTTACCTTAATTGTTAACTGATGCTGAAAAATCACTTCTAAGTAAGGGTATTATCTTTATACCTGCTTGTAATAGTGGAATTTCGGACAAATTGATTTTCTTACGATTATTTACAAGACTTTTGAATTTAAAATGATTGTTCCATTGTGATCATAATATTGTTAATAATTTAGAAAGTCAAGTATGTTTATTTTCAATAGTAACAATTTAGTAAGTGTGTTTCAACAAGGAGTTAGGAGGAAATATATAATTTACATGAAAAAGGCAATAGAGATAGTATGATAATTTAACATCTGAATAAAAAGATGCACTGGAGTTTTTAAAAAATTTTACGATAGTCATAAAATGCTCACTTGTAGTAATAGACCAAGTAATATCTTGGGTATACACACATATATATATATATATATATATATATATATATATATATATATATATAGCGTATAGCATATAGCGTATAGTAGGTATTAGGAGATACAGACATGAATGTATTAATAAGTTGATGGTAAATAATATAATCTCAGAAGTCAACAATGAAGTCTATAGCTTGTTTATTGATGGTTATTTACTAGACAAGTTATTTTTTTCTAGGTACATCATGCAGCTATACCCATCCATGGTTTATGGGTTATCCAACATTCACAAATTTCTTGAAAATTCTTCTTCGAAAACTTTTACTTTAAAAAAATATATAGTTCTTATATACAGATGAGTTTTTTAGATGTTAGTTTGAAAAAGTCAGCTGATGGTAGCATAAATATAACTGCATGAAAGAAGTAAAAAAGAATACTTTTTACATTGAAGTGGCATGTTGGCCGTGCAATTTTCTAATAATTCGAAGGGTCAGACATCATGTCATGCAAGGCTGAATACCAGAAATTATGCTTTGAATGAATGGTTAGATACAGCTATGGATACTTTTTGTGAAAGAGATTTTAAAAGATCTGAAATGGTGCAACAAAAATGTAATTATTGAAGGAAGTTGCAATGAATTTAAATCTATATTTCTGGAAAATATGACTCATCCTATTCTTGATGTTGAGAGTAGTAGCAGTAATCACACTTAAACAGGAAATATATACTCACCATGCTAATCAAATTCAAAATATAATTAAAAAAATGATACATTTTGGATGGTCTTATATAGCTGAAGATAAGAGAGTTAATAAGTGATGCATGAAGTTTTAGTTATAGAACAGCAAGAAATTGAAAAAATTGGATATATGGAGCAACAAGTGTTTAAACAAAATATATATTTATGTATCTATATATCTATATATATATATATATAGATATATATATATAGATATATATGTATATTAAAAAAAAACGAAAGCATTTTTTGTAAATTTATTTATTTGAAGAGGGAATTTGTGCAGCCTGTTACAAACAAATTATATCACCTAACAGCGTGCGCCCATTGTAATATCAAGAACCTGGTTTAAATTGCATTGTATGAGTTATGTGATGCAGAAATAGAAACAGACTCTTTATTTAAACATATATCAGAGACAGAGGAAAGGAACATAGTTTCAAATTCACTGTCCTTCAGGTAATGGCTGAATGCACTAGGGGCAGTAATTTTGTAATATAAACTGAGAATGTTGAATCCAGATCGATAATTAGGTTGCAGTCAGAGTTCTAGGGTTAAATAAATGTGTGAATAAAAAAACAGTCATAAAGTGGAGACATATAAGAAAAATGTGAAAGTTGAGTTGGTCTAGTGGTCTAATGCACTATGCTATAGTTCAGTGGGTCCTGGGTTCAATACTTGGCAGGGGTGTATATTGTACCCCAGGGATCAGTTTTGGGCCTCTGTTATTTGGGATATAGCTCTCTGAGGTGCAGGGCAAAACCATTGGGCTATGGCTGACTTTGTAGATGACTGCAAGCTGGGTGCAGTCAATTCCCCAAGTGATGTGGGGGTCCTCCAAGAGGGTCTCACTAAACAAATCATTGGTTCCAGAAACATGGCCTCTAGCTGAATGCCAAAAAATGCATCACCATCCACTTTGGGGAGAGTGATGTCCCCACATATTATCACATTAATAATTACATCCTAAGTAGTGAGGGATTTGGGCACCCAGGTTGATAGCATGACTTTTGACCACCATGTTGCTTCAGTTGTATACAAAGCTTTCTACATGATCTACCTCATAAGTAAGGGCATCTCATCCATGGGCAAAGACATCATAACATCCCTGTATTCTTCCCTTAGAAAGCCAGTTATGGAGTACAATGCCCCCTTTGGCATTTACCTCGTAAAGCACATGTACCATTTCCTTACCAGGAGAATCCAGGGCCTCAAGCATCTACCCTACACAGATAGGCTAAAATCCCTGTCCCTCTACTCAGTTTCATACAGACTCTTCAGAGGTGAACACTTTCCGATGTACAAAGCAATCTCAGACCCCGCCTTGATGGGACTGCTGTTTATCTGTAAGTGAAGCTCCTACCGAGCAATCCATATGTGCAACCTCAATCTTGCCTGTGATATCAATTGGACTTGTTGGCAGGACAGATTTCTGTCCCTAAAACTCCCCTATCTGTGGAAAAGACTCCATGTCAAGCAGAGTACCTCATTAGCCCTTTTTAAGCACAAGCTGGATAACTGGATGGGAAACAGAAAATACACCCCTGGGATTTTACCTGTGTCCCTGCTGGAAAGGGGCTTTGGGAGTTGACTTGTCTAAACATGGGCTAAACTCTTGGCCAATAGCCTGGTAACCTCCTATGATCCTATGTGTTAATAATTTGATGTAAAAATTAAATGTTGCTTTTATTAGAACTAATTTAAAGTGATTTTGAATAAGAAAGGATATAATTTAAATGTATTCATGCTTAAATATGTTTTGGAAAAAAATGTGATCATAGCTGTTTTAGTAATCATATAATTAGAGGCCTATATTTAAATGGGATATGGAGTTGTTATTTATAAATTACCATGAAAATGCATTTTTGCAAAAGCTGTTTAGCTAGTCTTGTTTTAATAAATTTATTGCACTTTTCCATGGTTGTGAGGTGAATTGTTGTTTTCTTTTACTGGTTGGGTTTCTAGCACCTCACATTTATCTCATTGAGCTGTTTGTTTCTACTCTCTTAGGGCAACCAAACCATCTGTTGCATGCAAGCCACCCTTCGG
This sequence comes from Protopterus annectens, assembly GCF_019279795.1. Taxonomy (NCBI): domain Eukaryota; kingdom Metazoa; phylum Chordata; order Ceratodontiformes; family Protopteridae; genus Protopterus; species Protopterus annectens. The sequence continues at coordinate 1,116,877,020 of NC_056726.1, forward strand.
TGATTCAGAGATGTCATCTTTCAAGCCTTATGCCACCATGGATCCTTCCTGCCTGACAGAGGCAGAGGTGACATGTCTGCCAGACAAAAGCATATGGCAGCAGATTGTCAGTGACATAAATGTAGTGGGTGGCTGTGCCAGAAACTATAATCAGGTGTGGCACCATGCCACTGCTATGATTACAGCAGCCCACAAGAGGGCAGCTGCAGTTACACATGAACAGATGGCTAGGGGTATGGTTCTGCTACTGAACCACCACTCACTGAAACTTAGGAGTTCCTGTCCACTGTCAGAGATCCCGACGTCTCAACAGTGGATTTACACAGACTCCTTGATGTTGGTGCTGATGTGGACAACAAGTCAAGAGTGTCCCAAGACCAAATTCTAGGTATGCTCTATATAAGGCATTAACTGCCATTCCAGACAGCTTTATATGCTAATACTTGTATACTTCTGTTATATCTGGGCACATCGAGACATGTTGCTTAGAAGGCACAGCCCAACAGAGATTGCTGGGAGTGGACTGGGCAATATGTTTTGAGATATTTCTAAAGGGGCAGCTAGGCAGACCCTATTTGTGTCATTTGAATTATGTTGCTTATTAGCCTTCTTTCCACTCCCTTCCTCTTTTCCAGAGTCATCAGAATTACCATCTAAAAGACCACTTGCAAATGATAAGCACAAACTTTCTTTGCTTAGTAATATCCATCAGTTAGATGTAGGCCTGAGGAGAGAGAAACTATTGCTATCCTTTAGCATCTGAAATTGTTAAACATGAGTTTTTATAATAGTTTGGATAATTTCTAGTCCCTATTTCTCTCATTCTTGTGTTTGTTGCTTATTATCACAGGTGACCCTGGCAGTAGCAATGTATAACCTGAAGTCAGAGTATCATTAGGCTCTGATGATGATGATGGTGATACAGATGCACAGCCATAGGGCACAGAGTTTCAGTCTGACACTAAGGTTGTGGCTTATATATCCCTTGGCCTTATTTTGGGCACAGTCAGTATGGCTATGCATACCTATTTGAATGAGCCCTCAGATGCGGGACAGATTGAGGGTAACAGTTGATAGGAGTTGTGTGATTACTCTGGTTGCAGAGCTAGTGTATTTATTTATTTATTTATTTATTTATTTATTTATTTATTTATTGAAATTTCTTAACTGGGTTTGTCCAACTGGGCTTGTGGCCCATTTTCAGTGGAGAACCGAGGAGAAAAGCTCCAGTAGTACATTTTAAACAATATTGATATAATAGCAGTTATAGCAAAAAGATTCATGTATGCTGGGTTACATGCATAAAGTTAAAGTTGCATTAAAAAGGAACTAAGTAACAATTTTACATTGATATAGTTCAATAGGTCAACAATAAAAAAAAGTTTGTATAAAAATATGCAAATGCATAGTAGACACATTGGAGAGAGAGGTGTAATGAGGTACTAAGTATGGTCCTTTTGAGGGTACATAAAGGGAAGGAAGACTAGGTAGGCTCATGGCAAGGGCAGGTTCTGAAATTGAGAAAGTAAGCTTTCAGTTCATTTTTAAAGTGTGAGGTGTGGGAGAGTGAACATAAGTCAAGGGGAAGTTTGTTCCAAGCATGGGCAAGGGAGTGTTTGTAGAGTAGTTTGCCTACTAACCATTTTGGGTGGTAGATATTAAGTAATCGTTGGTTAGAAGTACGGAGGGTCCGGGATGGGATGTAGATGGAGACTAAGGAAGATAGAGATGGACAGAAGGAGGGTTTATAAAGAATACAGTGTAGCATATGAAATTGATAAGATAGTTGAGTCTACTCATAGGCATCATGAAGGTGTGATATCACTGAGGAGGACTGCTAGAAGTTTTTAGAGGAGGCCTACTGTCCACCATACCTCTCAAACTCTTAGAGAAAGAAATCTGGACACACCCTAAAATGATGGGGGGGGGAGGTCAAATAGGGACAGATTTTAAATACTGCTCCTGCAAACTTAGAAAGTTGATAGAGTTTTGCATTAGCATGAATTTTCTGAAGTCTGTAGAGTCTTAAACTCAAATATTTGTCATTATTTAATTACTTCAATCCTCAGCTATTTGCCAGAAAGGTACAGATTGTAGGAGGAACAGACCAAAAATATGAGGCAAAAAACTGGACATTCAGCAAAAATCTGGACAGTTGAGAGGTATGCTGTCCACCATCTTCCTGATGGTGTGTTATTACGTGCCACCAGACATATGTATAAGGCCATCATGGAGGCACAGACATGTTCTACCAGAACCTTGTAAGAGGTAGTGTGAGTCCTAGATACAGTACATTCTGATGTGGGTGACTGCCTCAACCACATGTCTGTAGAGCCTCTGGTGTTAGCCGACATGGCCATGCCATATCCTGATGCCGTAGTAGCATTGCTTCCACTGCTCCATCATTGATTGAGGTGTCCACACCTAGACATGGTAAACCACAGGTCCTGGATGTAGTCATAAAGAGACCTCATCCAGCAAATATGTTTATGTTCAGGTAGCACCCCCACTCCAAAAAAAGGGAGATGGAAGTAGTAGTGCAACCCCTGGCAGAGCCAGATTTCTTGGTCGGGAGTGATGACACTGAACTGACAGCCCTACTCTGCACAGCTCACACCTGTCCAGCATGCCAGGAAGTAGTGTTAGCATACATCTTGATTATGTTCATGCAGCCATGCAACCACAAACAAACAAACACACACATTTCACAAAAAAGTGCTGATACTGACTCACACATGTAAGCTACGCAAATGTCAGTGCTGATTGTGATACATCTCCTGTTACTGGCTCCTGACCCCACCCCACCCCCACCCTGCGCAAATGATGAAGACTATGCCATTATCTTTGTTCATTTTGTTTTCCCTTAGGGTTGCATATTTCTGAAACACAGAGTGAATAGCTAAGTGAGTCTTTTTCAGAATGTTGATTTTATGCATATGTATTACATAAGAAAATGTTGGGTGTTTGTGTACATGCTCATTTCTGAATGATTCTTTCAATTAATATTGTAAGTCATACATTCAAATCAGTGATATTGCAGTCCTTGCTCTACTTGTGAAACTGTTGATATAATTGACCTGTTGACTGGTTTATACACAGAAGGGTTGCTTGATGCTGGTTATTATGAAAAATGTATAGCTGTATATTGCACATATCAGTCATATAAGCCAATAATGCCAATGCTGGACACCTCGCACAGGTTCTGCTTGAGTACATTTACAACTAACAGAATGCAGGTATACAAGTTACTTTTATCTTCTTGCATGTTTGTTTTTATACTACAGGTTCCACACCTACCTTGACATTACTGCAGGTATGACTCATGTGCTTTGGGACTGTCTCTGTCTGATACTGTCAATACACCACCATTAGATGGGGAAGTAAAGTTTGTGGATGTTAGCTGGCATCAGTCTTACTATTTGTATGTGCTTAGATTGTTATGTCCATTCCTTAGGTGGTGAGTGTGTATGCTATCTTGTGCCTCTTAGCTGGTGAGTGCGTGCACTATCCTTTGCTTCTTAGCTCCCTCAGAATCCTCATCTGTATGTACTGGAGATGATGGCCTTGCCTGCAGTTCAGGAATGTGGGATGATATTGTGCAACATGGCACAGACTGTGAGAATGTATGTACAAATGCCTAGGTCACAGTGCAGGTAACCCTCCCTCTGATGTGCCTATACACTGGAACCATGAGTTGAGCATGCCAACACACACACTCTGTGATGTTTCTAGTTTGAGCATGAACATCATTGTAGCCTTCTTCAGTTGAAAGGTGTGCATTTCTGCTGTGTGTCATTAGCCATGATGCCAATACATAACCTGGGTCACCCAGTGGATGGCTCTATGTAACATCACCGCTATCAAACCTTGTTTAAAGATTAGAGATGTACAGTGCAACATGCAACCTTTCCTGAATCCAGCCCAGTCTTTTCTATTTTTGCAGTTATTGTGGGGTCCTATTTGTTTTAATGCATGAGAAAGGATGTAGGGGGATATAGGAAGCCACTGAAGGACTTGTGAAATTATTTTGACTAAAACTAGTTTTGAATTTGAGGAGAAAAGAGCCCTAGAAGGAGCGTTATTTTGTAGTACAGAATTGTACCTCATCCTATCACACGTTCACCTCTTACTACCCTTTTCTCAGCCCTCTATCAACTTTCCTCATTCTCAGTTAAATTCTACACCCAGTTTCTCTTCATCTCACATAAACCACCATACATACCCTAATCTACTCCACACTCCCCTAGCATCTTAAACTCTCCCCTCTCCTATATGTTTTATTCTCCTTGCTATTCACTATCTTCTCCCACTATACCTCAGGCAACCTTTACACACTCTCCGTATCTCTTCTCCTATCTCACACTCTCCACACTCTCCCAACACCTTTTCCTGACCTCTCAAAAACTACACAGTCCCATTCACCTACATCTATTGATCACCTATTACTTCCCAATTTCTAAACATGCACCTTACTCTCATCTCCACTTCACTTCTACGCCTCCTAACCTACCTCTCCCCTTACCACATTCAAATAAATCCCCTTCACCTATTACCTACCCCCACTCATTATTCCTCACAAACCCATACTCACCTCTCCTTCACAATATCACCATCAATCTTCCATATATCTAACACACTCCTTCACAGAATTAGAACTGCCCCTCACATCTCTTATCACTAGACAAATAAGCAGAAATATCATTTCCTACATCTCCCACCTCATACACTTATCTACCCCTACAATAAGGTACTCCTCTCTGGAGACATTCACCCCATATCTGGACCACCTTCCAACCCCCACTCTACTAAACTTACCAATCAACAGTCCAATAACAGTCCACTCACTTACTTTATACTTACACAATATACACAGCATCATGAACAAGCAAACTGAATTTCATGCTTGGATGGACCACTACACCCCCAACTTAATTAGAATCAGTGAAACATACTTCATCTAGACCAACCAAACAAAAAGGGTGGATGAATTGTCATTTTATACCCTGACCATCTGAACCTGTCAACACTATCAAGCCCTCCTCCCTTTCCACGCAGCAGAACTCTTAATTGCTAATTGTAAACTAAATGACCACAAAAACCTTACAATAGTTGCTCAATAAATACTAGCCATTGACAACATTCCTTTACTAGAATAAATCCTACCATTCCTCACCCTAAATATACGTAATGAAATCACTCTTCTAGGAGATGTCAACGTCAGCTGGTCATCTCAAACCTCAAGCTCACCCACCTTGTCCATAAATTTACACAGCTTCACTCAACTAATATCGACCCCCACTCATTTTAACAAGCCTACAAACTCAAGTACTATTATAGACTGGATACTTGTCTCCAATACCGACCTATATCACTACCTAAAAACTCCACCTGACTCCATCAGCGACCACTCACCTATCTGTGTCCTCAGATTCCCCCCCTCATCAGCAAAGGTCACACAAATATAAAGAAAATCAAAGCCTCTTGATGATGCAGTCAAAAAATGTTATACTATATTTCTTAATATCCTCAATTTACTTGCCCCCCCCCCGCACGATTAGAATTAAATCTCTCTGCTCCCCCTGGCTAACCCAACCCACATGCGCTCTCATGCACAAAGGAGATAATGTCTGGAAACTTTAGATTAAAACTAAATTCCCCTCCCATCTACAAACCTATAAAGAACTTTCCAATCTAGTCAAAAAACAAGTTAACATCTAAAAGACAAAAATTCTACCTTAATCCACAGACAACACTGTGATGCCCATGCCCTGGCTCAGCAATAAAGGAGCCTCAATCCTCACCACTAACACCAGAGAGGGGAGTCTCATATAAGAAGAAAGGATAATAAATACACACAGTAAAGTGCAATTTCCCTTAAGAGCACACAGAGATCACAGTCAGTCTGGGGCTGGTCGCTCCCTTGCTTTCCAAGTCCCCAATAAGACTCCCCAGTGGCACAGCTATAGGGTCCAGATCTCAGCTTAATGGGCAAGCTAAAACTTCCAGCACCCTCTCTGTACAACCAGTGCTTCATGTCCCTGCTCAAGTAGCTGACACACACACACACACACACACACACACACACACACACACACACACACGCACACACGCACACGCACGCACACACACACACACACACACACACACACACACACACACACACACACACACACACACACACACACACACACTTTGAGAAGAGTTTATTCAACCATACAGACACTCCTGGGGAAGGCTGGCACAGGTTCTCCAGGTGTGTCCCTTTTTCCCAGACTATATGGTAGTACCATCTGCCACTACCCACTAATATTTATTAGCTACTCAAAGGCCCTTAAAAGAGTGGTCCAATTACTACTGTGCAATATTATTATCCAATTGGTAGTATAGCCCGGGGCTAAAGCTATTAGAGTGGCTGTGTACATATTTACTAAAGGCATACAAGTACTCTAAAGAAATTAAATTATCTCTTCAAAAACAGCCACAGTTGAAAGGGTTTAAAAATATTTAATAACAAATAGTCAAAACACAATACAATACTTTATACTACACAGTGCTACTCAAGAGTTCAGAGATCAAAAAGAAATGCTTAAAATAATTCAGTAGTACAGTTCTGACATCACAGAAAAACACAGTCTAATCTTTCTAGTTTCTAGCTATTTCTAAGAGGAAACACAAATCTACGATAAACTTACATATAGAGCAAGACAGTGCTGTGAGTTGGATGGTCAAGACAGAAATGATTAATGCTCTCTGATTCTCTCCGTTTAAATTGATATCAAAATCCCGATTCACATTACATCATTCTTCACACTTTCCTTGGGTTCCCAGGCTAACAGGCTACATTCCTTAGTAAGCTCACACCAGGTCAGGATGCAAAGCCATTAAGGACATTTATGCATGCAAATTCTGGCCATTAACTCTGGCCTTAAAACAATAGCAAGAATTCCTTCATCTAGACCAGCCGGAGCCGACTTTAAATATCAAAGACAGTCATAAAATGCTTGACTTAGCTTCCTTACAGCAAAGTACACTGTTGTTACACTTTTGCAGTTCCACATGTAACAGTAATTTTCCTTTTAAGACAACAAGTCTGTGGCTTACATTAATATTTACAAATGACAGAATTATCTACAAATTTTATCTGACTAGGCTGGCAGCCTTCGCCTATCTTCGCCCAATCTTCACAAACACATCACAAATATCCCAAAAAAGTTCTGGGACTACATCAATCAAATACTCCACCAAGGAAACTCCTCAACACCTAACCCCTGTCCTAGCAATGCCCCCCATTGAAACAGCTACCTTACTTAATTCATACTTCATAGACTCCATCAGTAAACCTATACCAAGCTCTAACTTACCTAACACCTCAGACCCCCTCTACACCACACCAAACCAAAATAACTACTTCTCTTTTAAATCCATTTCCACAAGCTACATAAAACTCTCTTATCCAAGATTAAAAATTGCTCTCCCTCTGCTGATAAACTACCTCCACTTTAAGCTAGCTGTAAACTCTATAGCTTATCCTGTTTCAGTCCTCATAAACAGCTCTATATCTGAGTCCACACTTTCCACACTATGTAAACAATTCTTTACCATACCCATCCACAAAGGTGGACATTCCACTGAGCTAATTAATTACCAACCTATTGCCATACTCTCCCCCTCTCAAAATATTAGAAAAGTGTATACTCAAGCAAATCCTGGACTATCTAGTCTTGGAAAACCTACTCACCCCTACCCAATATGGCTTCTCTCCCAACGACAGTACCTCAGCAGCCCTCATTTCCTTTACCGACTCTATTTACCTGTCCAGAGATAACAGCAAACAGTTCTCCAGTGTCTTTTTAGATCTCTCAAAAGCATTTGATACTGTTTCCCACATCATGTTCCTTTCTAAACTCTCAGGCCTCAACCTCTCAAATGCCACCCTCTCCTGGTTTGCCAGCTACCTCTCTAAAAGGTAACAATCAGTCAAATGGCTCTCTGCACTATCACCCTCCCTCCCCATCAAGGATTGGATTCCCCAAGGCTCAGTCCTCCGTCCTTTACTGTTCGATATCTTTACCAATTACCTCTTCATGTCCTGTCTTCAATCTACACTCATTCAATATGCAGATGGTTCTACTATCATCACTACCTCCAACACTATTTCTGATCTACTCACTCTCGCCCAAAATGCCTTCAACTCTGTGGAAAAATGGCTAACTAACAATTAACTAATTCTCAATCCTAAAAAGACTGAACTTCTGCAATTTCTCTCAAAATCACTCAACCAACACAAAACCAACTTCTCCTTAACATCTCTTAACAACACTGTCATCAATGGTGAAACCCACAGCAAGCTTCTGGATGCCAGTATAGAGGATCAACATAAATTTGACCTAAATGCTCAACAGTTTATAAAGATAACCCACCAAAAACCTGGTCTACTCTACAGAAACACAAAATTCCTTGCAATGACTCTTGCACCTCTTCTCTTGTCTGTGCCTACCATCCACCCAGCCTTTTCCACAAATCATAAGCAACCTGCAATCAGGACTACTAGGTGAAAAGTTTTTAAGTATCCAGGCCAATTCCTCCCACCACTGCGACTCACTCAAGGCTTTAAACTGGTTAGAGTTCCGACATCATCTAATATCCTCTCAGCTATTTATCATTCTTAACATCCTAAATAAGCCTTCCTCCTCCTGTACAAATGTCTCCTCACTTATCTGTCTTCACATACCATGTAAAAACCTCTGGTTCTCTGAACAACTACTCTTAGACATATACAAACCAACCTAAAAGATCAATAGGCCAAAATGTATACAACTATACACTGGCCCTCTCCTGGAAAAAAATTCCCTTAGCCATCCACAAAATACCACACACACACACACATGAATTCAAAAAACTCTGAAATAACACCTCCTTATCTCTTGGATGTGTCATTGTAAAAACCCTCCCTGAATATCCTTTGCACACAACTTCTCTCACCAACTCTGTCCCTTAAACTCCCTCTAACATTACTACACCGTCCTCCCACAAATCTTTTCCAAGTCTTTCCATCTCACAACCTCTGTCCTCCTGGTTTGCCTATACAATAATGCATCCCCAAAAAGTATATATATATATATATATATATATATATATGTGTGTATATGTATATGTATATGTAAATATATATATATATATATATATATATATTTTTTTTTTTTTTTTTTTTTGCAATGATTAAGTATAGCCATTGCAGTTCTAAAATTTGTCTATCTGTATTTCACTAATACTTTCCCACTGGTGTAACCTATGAATGTTAGTAATCAGTAATTGCTTCTTTTGTAAACCTTTTAAATGGTCTTGTGAAAATTGTAGTGTGAAAATTTGATTTACTTTTGTGGAGCTTTTCTCCCTGGGCCTCCACTGAAAAAGGGCTCCTGCTCAGTCAGACGCTCCCAGTCAACAAATGTTAAATGAATGAATAAATAATAAATAAAAATGAGCATTTTATGGCCCAGTTTCAATTGTGAGAGACTAAGGAGGTTTGGGAATTCAAGTCAATTTATTTATTTTTTGAGTGCCAGGCACTGATGGCTAGAAATGGGCATATTGTCTGCAAATTTAGCCATTTGGTTATACCATTGTTCTGTTTTTGTTTAACAGATTTGAGTTAATGTTTTTAAGGACAGGTGAGTATAAGTTAAGAAGACAGAAAGTAGGTAGGTGGGTAGTAGCTGTATTTGACTGGGGGTGTTTAATGAGAAATCACGAGGCTCTACACAAAAGGCCAAATTGTTGCTGATATTTCTGTTATGCTATGGATATGAGCATCACATTTTAGTTAATTTTGGGTAAACTAATATCAGTTTGATTTGTGAGAAGACTTCAGGTTGAATGTTTTAGGATCATATCATAGGAGATTACTAGGCTATTGACCTTGAGGTCACTTCAAGCCCACACATTTCATCCCAATGTAATACCATAGATATGCTAGTCAATACCCAGGACTGTATTTATTAATGACTGTGCATGTCTAGGAGGGTTGTGGGCTCTATCCCTGATAAGAATTTACAGTGTCCATCCACTCATCCAGGTTCCTTTTGAACAGTGTCATAGAGGTGCTCTGTTTCACATGAATAAGTAGCCTATTCCATAGACATGGCAGCCACTGGGAGATAAATCTGTCTCTCCAGCATGCCCTATTTAAGTCACAGGCCATATTTAGGTCTCTGGAATGGGTGGCCCTAGTCCTGTTTGATTTATGGAAATGGAGCAAGTTCATTTGGTTTTGGTCTGAGATTACTTTGTAAGTCAGGCATAAGTTTCCCCTAAGAAGTCTACATGATACAGAGTAAAGTGACAGGGACTTTAGTCGGTCTGTGTACAGCACATACTGGAGTTCCTGGATCTTCTTTGTTAGAAATCTTTGTGGTTTTTCCAATTTCTTCAGGTGCTTGTGCAATACATGCTGAATGAGACATTATACTCGATTATAGGCCTGATTAATTCCAAGTATAGAGGGGTTATAACCTCTTTTGCTCTTGAGGCGATGCCTTTACTAATCAAGTGTTTTACGTTGAAAGCCTTCCTTGTTACAGTAGACACATGGTGGTTGAAGTTAAGGTCGCTGTCAACTTGTGAACCAAAGTCTCTTACCATTTTTTGGGTACTTAGGGTATTGTTGTTGATTTGATAGTGTGGAGGGACATTGTTTGTGCTGAAGGGAATGTTGATGCATTTCTTTGCATTCAGTTTGAGCCAGTGACTAAGACACCAGTTGTTTGTTTGAGTAAGACCCTCCTGGAGTATACTGGCATCATTTGGGGATTCAATAATTGTACCCAGTTTTCAGTCGTCTGCAAAGTTGGTCAGCCACAATCCCTTAGTATTGACCTGAACTTCTGAGAAGTATATACCAAACAGTAAGGGGCCCAGCACTGACTCCTGTGGCAAACCGTTGATAATGGATCTTCTGACTAAAGTGAGTTGCCCACTTTGATAGTGTGCATCTGGTTTGTGAGCCAGTTACCAACCCATCTTACAACAAAGGGGTTTACATTCAGTTTGCCAAGTTTATTGGTAATGGTTGAGTGTAGAATTGTGTTGACAGCCTTTGCCAAGCTGAGGTATGCTGAATGCACAGATTTGCTGTCATCAATGGTTCTGGTAACATTTTCAGAAAAATCCACCCGATTTAACAGGCATGATCTGCCCTTGAAGCCAAATTGAATATGATCCAGGAATTGGAGGTCACCTATGTCTTTATTTATGAGGTCTATAATACTTTCCATGGCCTGGCAGATGTGACTGGTTAGGTTTATGGGTCTATAATTCCCTGAGTCTGTTGCTAGGCCACCTTTGTGGAGGGGAATAACTGTTTCTGTTCTTCATTCTGCAGAAACAAAACCTGTGGTTAGACTATGATTTGACAGGGTGCATAATGGTGATGCTAGTTCATGTTTTAACCTGATTAGGAGACATCCTGGGATGCTGTCTGGTGCCATAGAGGCTGTCTGTTTTGTCCTGGACAAGGCATTGATGACCTGTTCTTCAGATATGTAAGATGGCTGAGATGTTTGGGGCAAAGTTTGTGATAGGTTTGGAGGGGATAGGGGGAGAATATTTAGCCAAACCTACCTGCTAGTAAGTTTAATATCTCTGTGGGGTCAGTGTGCGTGATACCATTGGTCACTAGTTCTGCACATGCTTGGTTCTGCCTTTTAGGTTATGTACGTAGCTGTAAAAGGCCTTTTGGTTATCCTTGCCTGTGCTAGCTAAGATTTTCTCAAAGAGCACCTTAGAGGATTTGACAAGTTGTCTTATTTGCATGTTGAGGCTGATGATGGTGCTTTTCCATTGTTGGGATCTCACCTTTGTTTTCATGGACAGCAACTTTTTAAATTTACTGTAAATTTTGTTGATGCTGGATGTCCACCATGGCAGCTTGTTTTTACTTTGGGTTTCTGGCTTTGATTCTTTCTGGTAAAGCCAAGTCTATACACTTATGCAAGTGATTGTACAGGGCTTTAGTGTAAACTTCAGTGTAGTTGCCACTTCCAGCTGGGGATGGGACTCAGAATGCATTTATTCCATTACTTAGTGAAGTTCTTAAATCTGATTTCATACTTTGTGAGCTCTGGTTTTACTGTCGGTCTGAAGGTGACTGATTTGTTGTCAGACTTAACTAACGAGGGTCCGACAGTTGCGTAGTTCATCTGTTTGACATTTTAGTGAGGACCAGATCTATTATGTTTGTTCCCCTTGCCGGGGTATGAACCATTTGCTCCCAGGCATTTGAGCTAAAGTCAAGGAATGTTTGTGCTAGCGGGCTAGGTCTAGTGTAGGTTTCCCGGTTGATGGTAGGATAATTGAAATCCCCTATAACCAGAATGTTCAGTAATATTTAGATTGTCTCCAGTTTGGTCAAGTAGGCTTCATACACATCATGACCCTTGGAGGGGGATCTATAACTAGCTATGACTTGAATGGGTATCTTACGCACAGTAACCTGGACTTGGAGTAACTCCATTGGGTTTTCCATTCTAACTAGACAGGATGTGATTTTATGTGTAATACAGATAACAACACCACCTCCTTTGGTTCTCACATGTTCATTTTGCGGCATGGAAGGAATTGTAGCCTTGCAAGGCCAGGGTACTCTCTGAGGCCTTGAACCAGGTTTCTGTGACTGCACAGACATCTACATCTTCCAATAACAGAAGTGCTTGCATGGTGTGCAGTTTTTGGTTTAAGCTTCTACCATTTAGCAGTATGACCCTTATTTTGTTAGCAAATTTCACGTCAGTAAGTTTATTTTCGAGAACTTGCCTAAAAAAGCACTATGGGAGAGGCAAGAACCAAAAGCCAAGAAGTGCCAGGTACAGACCGTCTCTGGCAAAACAGTGAAGTTTGTCGACCACGGCTTCGCTAGCTGACAGGAACTGGATCCCCTTGGAATGACATCAAAAACTAAGCCAATCATTGAAATCAACCAGTTTTTGTTTATACTGTGGCATCATTCTAGGTGAGGGTAGTATGCCGCTCAAGGCTAGGGACATACCTCCCTGGGACACATACTCAATGAGCTCAATCATGTCTCTGTTCATATAGTCCAGTGAGATACATCTCAGGTCCTTCACTCCAACATGAAGTATGACAGAGTCATAATGGCATTTGTTGCTGAGAGATCCGAGTGCATGTGTGATCTGATTAATCCTGGCACCAGACAGGAAGCTGACCGTGACTTTCTCCTTGTCTGACCTGGTGAGTGGGAGATCCATGTGTCTCACTATTGGTTCTCCAATGACTTGAAAATTTAGTTTCTGAGTGTTACACCATATGGGCTTGGTAGGTGAGACACTAGTGTTACTGTGTGTCATGAGTGCTGTGGGACCTGTGTTAGTTGTAGCAGTCTTATGTTTTGGAGGTTTGTGGTATTTCAGTAATTATTTCAGAGAACATAAGCATATGTTGTTTTTTGTATTTGATGCATACTATGTGTAACTTTGGAAGCTCAGAAGCCTCTAGTTGTCTGGTATCTCAGCTCAGAGTTGTGGCTGTTCGCCCACCTCAGTGAAGCTAGATTTAGTATCTGGTTGAAACTTAGTAATGAAACACATTCACTTAGTTATATTAGGATTTAGGATGAGTTGAGTATTTGAGAGACAATTTTCTATGGTGTTAAAAGATTCATCTGTTCAAGTCTGAAGGAAGGATAAACAGGACACAGAGGAGATTAGAGTAGCATCATCTGTATACCGGATAACAGCAGTATTAGATATGGCAGAAACTAGATTATTTATAAATAAGTTTTATAGTAAGGATCCAGGGATAGAACCCTATTGACATCCATGGCTATAGGCAGAAAGGTGGAGGAGGAGAATTGTTATCATACTGCCTGTGTATGACTATTGGGGTTGCTAGAAAATCAGCTGAGTGATAACTGTTTAGTGTTGTTCTATTCTCAGATAGTATTTATATATCACTGCAGGGACTGACATCTCAATTTTCTGAGAATTACTGCTTTGTTAACTTTGAACATTAAGCATTGTTAGATGTAACTTACTTTTCCTTAATATTAAAAATAAGACTGGATTTCTTTATCCATAATTTTGTTTTTCAGCTGCGGTAGCATTGTCGCCTCACAGTAAGACGCTGTCCGGTTCAATTCTCAGCTAGAGCGTCTTCTGCGTGGAGACATGCGTGAATGGGCGTACCTTAATTGAAGGATGTGCATCAGGGCTGGTAACTCGGCACATAAAAATCAACTACCAATCATTAGCGGACCAGAGTTCCGCTGTGGTGACCCCTAACCGGGAAAAGCTGAAAGACACAACATTAGATGAAAAGGTTGTAAAAAACACTTAACATGCACCTCAGAGCATCTAAATCCCTATAATTTCTGTGAACCTAGCAGTTCACAGATCCCTGGCTTAATTCGCTTACTTGGCCAGTCAGAGTGCAAGAAAAATATGGAGGACAAAGCTAAAAAGAAAGATGAAGATTAAAAAAAAAGAAAGTTGTATCTATCTAGATGGTGTGGGGGCAGGATGGAGGGGGCAGAAGAAGGTGCAAGAGTGGACCTGCATGATACAGATGGGTCTGTGGGTCTTATAGGGGTCCTTTTCATCCATGGCTGGCCTTGTTGTTTGCAGACAGAGAGCAGCGGTATGTATAGGCAATAAAGGGGTTACAATTAGTGGTACTTTGTTGGCCTATGGCTGAAAGTGACCAACCTCATCTGTAAGGAATTACACTTGTCATAATATAGCACTTTATTTCAATTTGTTATACTCATTCAGTTGCTTCCTGCATCCCCCTTCACCTTACTTTTTCTATCACTGGTAACACTGCCCAAAGCCATTTTTTACTAAAGGCCTGAAAAGGAAAGCTACAAGATGATCAGACACAATGAAAAATCAAAGATACTTGACTTTTACATTATTATTTACACAGGTCAAAACCTGAACAAGAATATTTCAATAACTTGGAAGCAAATGAATAAAACAACAGCATACGCTTATACTGTGAATATAAATCAGAGAATAGTTTTACATTGTAAAGTACTGAGATAACAATGAGCATTAGATTACATGATGGCTGGATAGTAGACTACAAGATGTATAGAAAATGATTAATTAAAAATGATAGGTATAAAGAAAATAATAGAAAATTTGATGTGTATTATTAGTGCGCAGCTGTACTGTGTGTTATGGAATTAGTAATCACTGAGGGGGAAGTAAGTAGATATGTTGATGTAGCACAAAACCCACTAGCTGCAGAAATACTATGTTTCACTGTATTTCTGAGCTTGTTAGTACAGCAAAAGTGGATTGTTTGGCCATACTTTAGAAGCACAGAGCTTAGAAATAACTGTGATGTCCATAACATCAGGACGGTTGCAAGATATGGGTTTGGCTTCCAGTTTTGCATAGAATATGATCAGTGTAGTATCCCTAATCTTATCCTGATTCAGTACAAATTGAGTCTTTGATCTAACTGTGTATACCGGTCACTTTTGATTTTCCATTTGAATAAACATTAATTTAAATCTTATGATGTTTTTGGAGGAAACAACAGAGCCATTTTCTATGTTATATACAGTTGACTTTGGTATACGATAATTGTTTATATCTGTTGAATGTGGTTTGGTGGTATTCTGCTTAATAATTTGAATAGAAATATAAAAAATATGAGTTTTGCTTTACTGGTTGAATGCACCAGTAATGACTGAAATTAATGAAAGTAAAAAGCCATTGGTATTTAGAAGACATGTAGCTGAAACCCTCGTATGTAATTAAGGAGTCATTTGCATATATTCCATGGAACTTTATTACAGGAGGTTTAGGGTTTTACACATTGAAGAGACTTTAGCTTTGCTGGGTCTTTCTTGCAGATTTTACCAAGTGGTTTGCCTGTGTGATTGTTTATATAACTTGGTTCATATGTTCATAGGAGATTGCTAGGCTAATAACCTCACGGAGCCTTAAGCCTAAGCATACTTCCAAAATCTATTTATAGGTTCATAGGATGATACTAGGCTATTGGCCCGAAGCCCCTTATAAGCCTAGCCAAGAATTTGGCCCATGTTCCCTCCAAGTTTATTTGACAATTTATGATACCCTAAGGATATTTGAAGGAGTATATGTAGGCTTGGGCATGGGTATTCAAGCAGTCATAGGATGACTTTGTCTACTAGAGACATAGGTGCCAGACCAGTGCTAAATTTCCTATTCTCCTTCCACTGGTCCAAATTATACTTGAATTGGAATAGGAAAGACTCTCTTATCAGCCTCAGTAAGAAGCTGAGATCCCTCATAAAATCCTCCAAAGCTAGTTAAAATTGCCAAAGATTCCAAAGACAACCACAAGGCATTCTATACCTATGTCAAGAATCAAAATGGCAGTGCTCAGATCTGCTCTGAGCTACAACAGAATAGCATTAACTATACTGATCCCAAGGATATTGCCAATATCCTGGCAGATCAATTCAGTGCCAACTTCACCCCCCTCTCACCCCCTAAAGGGCCCATCTCAATACCAAAAGATTGCCAAATTCCAGTAATCACGCCACACAGGTAAAAACTGCACTCTCCAAAGCTAAGAATACAGCATCCATGGGACCAGAAGACATCCTGGCCTGTGTACAACATGAACTACAAAATGAACTGGTACCTCACCTAAGTGTCATGGTTAATGAAAGCCTCACCTCAGGCTTCGTGCCCACTGAGTGGCGCACAGCTACAGTTATCCCAGTCCACAATGGGGGATCCACCTTGGATCATGAGATCTGGAGCATTTTCTCCCCAGGCCTCCGCTGAAAACAGGCTCTGTGGAACCTAGTCGGACATTCCCGGTCAACAAATATTAAATAAAAAAAATGAAAAAATAAAAATGAGAACTACCACCCCATCAGTCTGATGAGCCTGATCTGCAAGGCCATGGAAAGTATTATCGTGGAACTTATAAACAAAGACATTGGCAACCTTCAAACACTGGACCCCACCCAGTTTGAGTTTGTAAAGGGCCAATCTTGTCTCCTGAACCTGACTGACTTCTTTGAATCAGTCTCCAGAGCTGTGGACGAGAGTAAGCCTATCTGGACCTTGCCAACGTCTTCGACACCATCCTCCACTCTGGAATCATAAATAAACTTACTAAGCTGGGCATTAATCCCTTTGTAACTCAATGGGTTGCCAACTGCCTTACTGACAGAACCCACACTGTAAAAGTAGCCGACTCCAACTCCAGCTCCAGACAAGTGACAAGTGTTGTACCTCAGGGTTCAGTCCTGGGACCGCTCATGTTTGGCATCTACTTCTCTGAAATACAGGCCAACACTAAGGGACTCTGGCTAACAAAGTTTGCAGGTGACTGCACACTGGGAGCCATTATTGAATCCCCAAATGATGTGGATATTCTACAATAGGGCCTTACAGAAACAGATGATTGGTGTCAGAGCCATGTGCTCAAGCTCAATGCCAAGAAATGTATAGTTATCCCCTTTTGGAAAAAAACATGTATTTGTGAATTACCACATAGGTGGCAGTACACTAAACACCAAGTGTGCTAAAAGACTTAGGGACACAGGTGGACAGTGATCTCACCTTTGATAACCACATCCCAACAACAGTCAAGACATCCTTCTATGTGGCACACATCATCACTAAGGGCTTTTCATCCAGAAAAAAGGAGACATGATTCCAGGGAAGTAAATATTGTGGGAAGAAATAGACAGGGAATTATTATGGCTAGGCTTGGATAGGAGAAAATTGTCCCACTGTACTCATCCCTCATTAGACCCATTATAGAATACAATGCTCCATTAGGTATGGACCTCTCAAGACATCTGCAAAAACTGTAAAGGCCACAGAAATACCTCACTAAAAGAATCACAGGCCTAAAGCAGATGCCCTATGCTGACTGTCTAAAAATCTCCAGCTATACTCTGTCGCATATCGTCTACTCAGAGGCGATCTCTGCTTAACATACAAAGCCATGTCAAACCCAGAGCTGTTGGACATGCTACACTTAAAGAAATCCCAATCCCTCAGAGCCACATGCTCCAGGGATCTAAACCTTGTCATCACAATGAACAAGACATGCTAGAGGGATAGGTTCCTGACCTAGAGACTCCCCAGACTCTGGAATAGACTGCCCATACATGTCAAGCAAAGCGCCTCTTTGGCCCTATTCAAAAGGAACCTTGACAATTGGATGGGAGATAGGAAAATCACCTCGGGGATCACATCAGCCACCCTGCTAGACAAGATTCCAGGGAAGTAAATATTGTGGGAAGAAATAGCCAGGGAATTATTATGGCTAGGCTTGGATAGGCCCTAGGGATGATAGCCTTGTACCAACCTATGAACCTATAAGAACTTCCACAGAAGGGGTAGTCTCTGACAAACATGCCTGTCCCTTCAACATGTATTATTTAGATTGCAGACAAGGTTTAGATCCCTACATTGGATAATTCTGATGCTATTTGGTTTAAAGATGTGCAAAAGGTCCATCAGAAGGGAAGCAAAGAACGTTTTTTTAGGAGAGACATAGATGTCCTCTCAGCAGTCTGTAGGAGACTGATTAATGGTATAGGGCTTTGAAGCAACCTTCATAAGAATTGTTATTTTCTCCTTCCATTGTTTTTGTGATGAATAACTGTAGACACTCCGGTTTTTACATATGCCTGATCTGGTACATACCGAATAAGGCACAATTCTCAGTAACTGGTCTGATGAGGGCCAAGTACGATGGAACAATGACATCCTTAGACCTAGATGACATAACCCTTGTTTACAGGTTGCACAGCATAGAATGATTTCCTTACTGCCATCGACGCATGATGGTGAAATGCCAGATTACTGTCTATTTGCATCCCCAAATCCCTCACCACTGGTTCTGCTCTTACGGATGTATTATCAATGTGGTAACTTGCCGCAGTAGCCATCTCCCCAAGAATATAATTATGAATTTCTTGGCATTGATCTTTAGAGCTTGGCTCTGCTACCAGTTGTTACTCTCTGTCAGCCTTCTTGTAGAGTATTTATGTCTTTGAGGGCTTCATTGACTGTCCTAGTTTGCAACTATCTGCAAACTTAGTCAGCCAGATGCCCCTGATGTTGGCCTTCAATTCATAGAAGTAAATGCCAAAAAGGAGCAGCCCCAGCTCCAAACCTTGAGGACCTCTGCTAGTGACTGGCCCCTTTGTGGAGATAGACTCCCCCTATCCTAACTCCGTGGGTCCTATCTGTGAGCCAGCTTGCTATCCAGTAAGATGACCTAGGGATTTATACCTAATTTTGTGAGTTTGTCTACAGTGGCAAGTGAGTTATTTTGGTGAATGCTTTGGCCAGGTCAAGTTAAGCAGTATGCACTGTTCTGACATTGTCAATTGCTTAGTGATGTTATCAAATAAATCCAGTAGGCTGTGAAGGCATGACCTGCCCTTGACTAAACCAAACTGTCTTACATCTAGTGTCTGAAGGTTTTCTGTTTCATTGGTTATCATTTCCATGATAATTATTTCCATGCCTTTGTACACATGACTAGTCAGACTTATGGGTCTGTAGTTACACAAGTTCATAAATGGCCTACCCTTGTGCAGAGGGATGACAGTTGCAGTCTTCCATTTGTTTGGCCCAATCCCTGTCTGGAGGCTGTGGTTAAACAGTGATTCTCGTGTTTCTGATCTGTTGTGTTTAAAACTATGAGTTAACTCATGAGTTAAGGAGGCATCTCTTGATATTTTTGGGGCCCATCTATGCAGTATTCTTGGCTTTGCTGAGTGCTTAGAGGATCTATTCCCTAGTGATAGTTGGGAAAGATATGGTTGAAGCTTTTTCCTGAGGGGGTATCTGTGGGATGAAGGGTGTAAAATTTAAACTAAATTTGTCAGCCAGTAGATATGCTATATTTTCCAATTCATTATAGGTGGCTTCATTTACAGTTAGTTCAGTGCATTGTTGTGCAATGCCTTTGAGGTTGCAGATATAGCTGAAGAAGGCCTTGTGATTGCCCTTGACCTGGGAGCCTCGATTTACCTAAAATGTGCTTTGGAAGACTTGATTAATCCCGAGTGCCTGTTAGATTGATGAGTGAGTTTTTACCTTTCTGGGAACTCTACATCCTAATTTTTCTCATGATTTTCTTTCTTTTATTTTAGTTTAAATTTTGATATTTTGCACTTAGCCTAATGCTATGGGCATCATGCTTGTTTATAAGCTCTGTGTTTTTAAAGTATGGCCAAACAATATACTAGTGCTGTACTGATGAGCTCAGAAAAAGAGCAAGACATTGCTAGTCTTGTGCTAGTATAATTTAGCATGGTTGGCCTGAATGCAACAACACAGACATAAAAAGTGAAAGTAAAAAGTCATGAGCATTCAGAAGGCATGTAGGTGAAACATTGTTATGTCCTAAAGGGGGTTCTTTACATATATCCCCATGGGACACAATTAAAGGAGGTTTGACATCTTTAGCAGTGGAGACTACCTTTACTTGGTTCTCTTTTAGTTTTTTATTAAGTGGTTTACATTTCTTCCATCATGTATAATATAAGCTGTTGGGATAGTAGTGTAATATTGCACATCTAATTTCTTGATTAATGTACGTGCAAAGCCTGTTATGTGTAAGGTGCATCTTGAAGTCAATCATAAGTATTTTAAGGTTTGCTTCTTATTTCTTTTAGGAAGGAGTTCCAGATGTTTACTGCATGTACTGAATAGGGGGAGTTCCATATTAGTTATATGATTTCATAGTAAAAATTTAAATTGATTCTCACATATTGGAGGCTTAGATGGATAGATGACAACTGTGCTCTGTTTACCAGAGTCTGGATCTTGGCTAAACAACCCAGCTGAGGCACAAAACAAGCCATCTCAAAACAAGACAAGTTTTTCTCTAAAATAAACCTAAACATTTCTAACATAAGGTCACTCTGCTCACTGGATACAAATCATCTGAAAATAAATCCTCTCTAAATCTAATACACTCACCTGTTGTAACTTTGTCAGAGGATTTAGCCATCCTCTACAAA
>NC_056726.1:1116903038-1116905538 GCF_019279795.1 Protopterus annectens
TCAAGTTGTCAAGGTTCCTTTTGAAGAGGGCCAAAGAGGCACTCTGCTTGACATGTATGGGCGATCTATTCCAGAGTTTGTGGAGTCTCTGGGTCAGGAACCTATCCCACCAGCATGTTTTTTTTATTGTGATGACAAGCCTGACAGTGCCTGACATATAAAAGTTGTGATTGCAGCAAAGAAGTCTGATTTATTTCACTGCCACATGCTACTCTGAGGTTACCATTAACTACGTGTATCTAAACATGGTTACAAATCAATTCCCAGCACCAGTGGATATTTGAGACATAAAAAAGAACAAGGAAGCCCTAACTTCAACATTTCCAGTTATATTAATAGCTATCCAAAATATCTGATATACTGTTTCATTACAAGATCAGAAATTTGCTGCTATATTAAAACAGCTACCAATAAGGAGGCATAGTACAAATGGTGGAAGGGGAAACGGTGGAGACATGGCTTCACATTGAGGCATCATGACTGCACACTCTATGGACATGCAGAGAATCCATTCAATCTCTGCAAAGATGGAGAGTAAATCAAGGAGATAGAAAATATGATTTGATACAACAATTTTCATGTTACAGACCTTTCTGAAGAAATTAAAGGATCAGCTTTTTGAGCCTGTTGTTCTTCCCTAGTAATAGCGTATCTTCTTGGAATTTGTTATCCAGTTTGGCATGTGAATGAAACTATTTAGCCTATCTCCTATTTTATAGTCTTGCAGTTGGTTTACTTTTTATTGCATTAAACAGCTTTGACTTTTCCTTGTTTTTTCTTTCATACTTTCATATCTCTTCCTTCACTTACCTGTGAACTTCATGAATTTTCATTTTGCACAATGATTGCCTCAACCAACAATGAAATGACATTGCTCACTTCCAGTGGACCTATGCACAATTCTGCAAATGTAGGTGGAGGTGAACTGCAACTATCATTCACACCTGTGTGGTGTGGAAAGTCGCACCTCTAGTAACCAACACTTGTCCTTGCATTCCAGAGAATTCTCTGAAAAATCGACTTAAGTATACAATAAACAAATCCAAATATTTTGCGAACAATAAAAGGTATTCAAACTGTACAAACAACAACATTATCATTAACCATTACAGTGATACTAGCCAGTGCTTTCATAATCTTTCCATAAATGCGCACAAACCTAAAATTATATTTTTGCTAAACTTTCACAAACAAATTGTCATATTTTGGGAACTGTATGACCTAAATACACACCAACAGAACATTTTTGGCAACCACACATAACCTTTCACATGACAAGAATGTCCTCTCTGAGTGCATATTTATTGAGATAATTACCAAGAGGTGGTCCAGTTAGCTTGTTACTGGAAAGGTTGGAACTTTTGTGGCAGTTGCGTTTAAATGCTAGAACATACCCAGGGTCGAATGAGATGTGCTCAATCCAATGAATTTTAAAATTGATAAGTTTGGATCGATAAATAGAAACAACATGAAACTAAAATATTTAACAAAGTCTGAATGCCTTATTTTATTCTGTATTGTAGATGTATGTATTTTAAGGTAAACAGATGTATTTTTAAGTTTTTGTGGTTGTTCATTGTTATAGTATATTTTGCATTAGAGGCAGTTTATAAGAAAGAGGGAGGTGACATTAATTGTTTCATTGATGTGACTGGATGAATTTATCACATGGGTTGTACTTAAGTTGACATTTTTTTTACAAATGGTTTTCTCTGAAGAAGTTTTGTAACCTTACAAGATGAAAAGTGTTAATAAACATTTGTTAGAAAGAACGGTGGACTTGTGGACTTGTGCCTTCAGTAGTTTTTTCGTGGCTTACTTATATAGCTAAACTAAGAGTGCAATGCATTCTCACTTAATAAAAATATTAGAATAGCAAGTCTGTTTCCAACACTTGCGGTGCGTGAACACAATAAGAACACATCCCCATTCAAAGGAAAGATAAATATTCAATGCATGAGTTTTCAACAGTTGTGTTTGATGATAATCTGATTTAAAATGAGTGTCAATTAATTACACCCAAGATAAAAAAACAGAATTAGCAAAAGAGCGCACAATATCCAAAAGGCTAGAGCTGTGTAAGAAAGAAAATTTCTTCAAGAGTTACTATTAAAATAGCTGAGCACATTGACAAAAGTCCAGGAACATAGCACATAGTTTGATGGTAGATGATCATCCAAAAAACAGTGGGGAATGTTTCCCGAAGTCCAATGTGACAGGGTATTTATACCACCTCTCCTGAAACAGCTCCACTAGCCTTATGGGATTTATCTGGTCAACAAAAGATAAGTACAATAAAAATAAAATAAATCTACACTAAGCCACAGAAGTGCAAGCCACAGAATGAGTCCAAATGCCTGTTGGTGCTCATTAAAGGAATCATGAAAAAAGCATTCTGCAATACATACAAATGCAGCCTTCACATGTGCAGTGTAGCTGCAGACATACATCCAGAGCTGCATGACTGATAAAAATTGTAGATCAACCAGGCCAAGACAGA